>NC_088792.1:216554393-216719393 GCF_011386835.1 Chrysemys picta bellii
CCAGAATACTCGAGTAACTGTGGTGCCCTATGGTCTTTTATGGGATATGCCTGTGCATACCATGTAAAATGGTCAGTTACTACTAAGATGTTCCCAACATTCCTCCTGTCCACTTCTAAAGACAAAAAATTAATGCATACCAGCTCCAAAGGTTTGCTGCTTGTGATATACTTCACATATGCTGCTCTAGTGGCCAAAGTTTTCCTTTGAACACACCAAGCACATGTCTCAAATTTCTTGTGTACGTCCTCAGCCATCTAGGGCCAGTAGAACTTACTACGAGTAAGTTCCAGGGTTCTCGCCATTCCCAAATGTCCAAAGTCATCATGCAACCAGCAGGGTGGCGGTGGAGAAGTGTGATAAGCGACCAGCAGGGTGGCGGCGGCGATGTACGATGAGCAGCCAGCTGGGTGGCTGGTGGAGGAGCAGGACGATAGTGGTGAGCCAGTGGCCAGGGCTCTGTACTCTTTTGGTAGTACTAGTTGTGTTCGCTGATTTTGTAAAGGATCTGCTGTGATCTGGTGCAGCACTCCCTGTATCAGTTTTAGTTTGCTCCATTCCCTCAATAGTAGTCTACCCTTGGGGATAGATGGAATAATTGCAACAGCGTTTTGCCCGTCTCTTTTTGCAAGTTGTGTGTCACGAATGTCAGTATCTTGCACTTGGACTTTTTGCCAGTGAGCAGCATTGAGCATGGACAACGGAGACTGGTCCAACACAATATAATTAACAGAGACAGATGGTACACTTTCAGGGGGCAGGCCCAGAGTTTCTGCAACACAACCATGAAGACTCTCACGGGTCCCTGACTCTTGATAACTTCCATTGCAAATAGCTCTCACTCCATCCATAGGAATCACAGCAATTTCTGATGGCTACGGACGCCATGACAATGCATCCGCATCTACATTGCTTCTTCCTGATCGATACTGAATGCTGAACTCATAGCTAGCCAAGGTGGCTACCCATCTCTGCCCTATAGCACTTGTCAACAGGTAAGTCAGCGGATTGTTGTCTGTCCACACTTGAAACCTAGCTCCATACAAGTAGTCATGAAACTTCTCAGTGATGGCCCATTTCAAGGCCAAGAACTCCAGTTTGTGGACGGGGTAGTGAGTTTCACTATCAGACAGCCCTCGGCTGGCAAAGGCCACAGGTTTATGTTTGTCTTCAACTTCCTGGTATAGGACTGCTCCTAAATCCTCCAAACTGGCATCTGTATGTAGGATAAATGGCTTGCTTGGGTCAGCAAAGACTAGGACCGGAGCATGAGTTAGGCAGTTAATGATTTCTCGAAAAGCCCTTTCACATCTCTCGTCCCATCATGGTCCAAAGGGCTCTAAGGGGACATAGTGTCTCTGTTCAGGAGGCCTTGGGGACCTCCCCTTACTCTTGGTTTTACACTTGCTCTTGCTGGATGGGTAAGATCATTCAGAGCCTTTACGATTGTAGCATAATTCTTTACAAACCTGTGATAATAACCACTAAATCCAAAAAAGGTCTTAAGCTCTCTGTAATTACTTGGGTGTGGCCATGTAGTGTGTGCTTCTATTTTATCCGGATCAGTACTCACACCCTCTTGGGACACGATGTGACTCATGTACTTCACTGATGTTCTGCAGAACTGGCATTTATCAATGGAACGCTGCAGTCCATAGGCCTCCAACCTATCAAGCACTTTAAGAAGTCTTTCTTCATGTTCTTCCCAGGTCCTTCCAAATACAATCAGGTCATCCAAATAAACCAAGACTTGCAGTAAGTTCATGTCTCCCACAACTTTCTCCATAAGATGTTGAAATGTGGCAAGTGCCCCAGAAATCCCTTGAGGCATGCATTCAAACTGATAAAACCCTAATGGGCAGATGAAGGCTGTCTTCTCCTTACCTTCTGCTCCCAGAGGGATCTGCTAGTATCCACTTCGAAGATCCAATACTGAGAACCACTGGCTTCCCAGCAAACAGTCTAAGGCATCTTGTACTCGAGGCATGGTGTATTGGTCCACCACAGTACGGCTGTTTAGGGTGCAGTAGTCGATACATATCCAGATTTTTCCATTCTTTTTACGGACCACCACAATGGGTGAGGCATATGGCCTGCGGGACTCAGTAATGATGCCATTTGCAATCAGCTTCTGAAGATGATGTCGCACATCTTCCATCTCTGAGAGAGCAATCTTCCTAGATCTCTCCCTGAAGAGTTGAGAGTTGTGTTGTCTGATGTTGTGCTCTACCCCTTTTGCACACCCCATGTCCCACCCATGCAGTGAGAATACCCTGGATATTTCACGAAGTTTCTTCCTCAGGAGGTCCTTCCACTCCTCGGACAATGGCGAATCTCCAAAATCAAACTTTGCAGGATCTATTGCTGGAACTTGAGTTTCACACTGGGGACTTACCATGGTTTCAGGCTCAAAGAGGTCTGCTATCTTCTGCCTTTGCTTCACAACAACATCTTGGCTTGTTTAATTAGTAATCAGTATAATCACCTTTTCCTGGGCTTCAGCAGGTACAGTTATGACTCCACTGTTGACCAGCACTCCTTTAGGGAGCTCTCCTTCAGCCACTGCTCTACCATTGTTAATGCCCCTTTACTGCCTTTCAGTCACATACTCATGACAAGCACTTCTTGCTTCATCCTTGCAGGCACTACTAAGGGGGTCGTGCCTGTGTACCTCAATGCCCCCATCGATAGCTCAGATGTCTCCTTTTTAGTGCTCTCAATTTTCCTACAGGCTTCAGCACAAAGCGTCTATGGATCATCAGGGTGTTCAGGTATTGGTCCCCAGCCCATCGTCTGCAGTAATCCGCGAGTACCATGAAGAGGCTGCAGTTGGTCCCTACCAGCACATACACATCAGAGATTCCTTTAGGGTCAGGGCATATTAAGACAGTGGTGTCTACCTCTTCTTTTACCCCAACAACCTCCTCCGGGAATTCCAGGTGCACTATGACATATGCTTGGTAGGGGTATTCATCCATGCTGAGGCCACACAGGCCAAGGCTGGTCAGTGGCTGTATAGGCAGGTGCCTAAGCATCTGTTGGTAGAATGACTGAAATATAATAGTCACTTGAGATCCAGTGTCAAGCACTGCTTTACACTCCGCCCCTTCAATCCTCACCGTGACCTCTTCTGGAGGCCCTATCAGCCCTGTGGGGATCCCAGCTGGACAGCCCCCGGCTCCAGACCCTTCAGCAGTTCCTTGCCTCCTCCCAGCTGATCCTCAGCTTTCCATACACTAAGGAGGAATTTTCTTCATTATGACACTTGGCAGTACTGTGTCCATCCTGACCACAGAAGAATTGCCCTTTCCCCCTTGGCTCAGGAGGGATGGTGGCTCTAAATGCTGACTTCTCCATCGCCACAGCCAGAGGCTCCTTACGCCTGGAAGTCTCTCTCTGGTCAATGGTCCTTTGCAGCTCAGCTATCCGTTCTGTTAGAACCTGCACTTGTTGGGCAAGTTCCTCTCTGGTGCTCACCACCAGTGCACTGGCTGTTCGCAGGGGTGCTGTGCTGGCTGGTTCAGACAGTTGGGCTTCCCAAAAATCACTGGCAGCCTGCCTGTCTTCCTCCTCTCTGACCTCTTATCAGCTGGAAGTAACTCAGGGGATGTTCCCAGTCATTCTCTTAACTGGAGAGGAAGTAGAATCGGGTTCTGATACTGAGTTCCTCTTACAATTTGAGCTAGTCTGGTCTGATCCATCTGCTCTGCAGTTCCTGCTCCCCTCTTGACAGCTCCCTGAAGCAGCCTCTCCAGCCTCTGTACATAAGCTGAAACCTTCTCGCCCTACTTCGCTGTTGGGAATTAAGGAACTTACAATAACTGTCCTCAGAGCCCTCTGCGCTCCCAAAGGCATGCTTGAGGGCTTCTAGGCAGTCCTTCAGACTGACCCCAGGGTTAGTGAGCTTCAGGGTGAGAATCACCCTGCTGGGCCCCTGATGCTGGGCCCCTGATGCTCTCTACTAGACATCTTTGCTTCTTGGCATCTGGTACGGCCCACTCCTGCAGCATTTCAGTGGTATGTTTTAACCACAGTTGAACTCCTCTTCCCCAGGTATTGGGATGGGACCCCCAGCAAATAACCTTAACTTACAATAGGAGCTTGACATAGCATGGTACAACACAACCTTTTCCAATGTTTGCCCCGGTGCTTTCGCCCAATCATCGGCCGAGGCTGCAGCCCCCGATCTAGGGGCTGCTGAGCCAGGGCCCAACAATCCTGACATATTAACCATTATACAGTGATTTTCTCAAAATATAAACACAACTGTTTCCCAACTTACTGAATCACTCAAGAGGTGCTTGCGAGGGGTATTGACCCAGGATCCCGGACAAAAGGTAACCCGTTTCCAGGTGAAGCCAGCAGCAACCAGGGCTGGGTTCAATATCTAGGGGTTCCTTTCCATCAGTATAACACAGAAATGGCTTAAGCCCCCACCTGGGAAAATTACACACCACCCTTGCAGTCAGTACTAACGTGATTTGTTACCCAACACCAGCCAAGTTGATTACAATGAGCAAAACACTGCTCTATCTGCTGAATATCTAAGCAAATCTAAGCAAAGAGAAGCAAACCGTATTTATATAACCACACCCAGAGTCCCTCTCCTCCCCCACAGCTAGCTGTCAGGGAAGCATTCATTCAGACTCTGCTTACCGGTACATTTAAATAAGAAAAGGAATTTACCTATCTGTAATTCTTGTTCTCTGAGGACATGAGCTAGGATTACAAGGTCCCTCTCCCACCACCATTAATATCTTCTGGTAAAGTGCCCAGAGCTCTACAGACCATGCATACGTGTTTGCTCTTTCTCCTTCCTGGCTCTTCAGAGGAGTCTTTGGTAGCTACTTCCTTACTGGGTTATTTTGGGAGCTGCCTAGAAATGCCCGCCTTTCCAATTAAAAGGAAAGCTTTCAAGAAACTGTTGGAATCTACCTAATTCCCCTATACTTTAGCAGCAGGGCAGGCAAATTGGCTTCTGAGGTATCTTTATACTGCCTTATGGGGCATCTCTCAGCTGCTATTTGTTTTTTTGTATTTTTGGATACTTAATGTTTAAAATCTGAAACAAGACATTTTCTCTCAGGCTGTGTAGGAATTAATTATTCAGCAAAGTCAATTTTATTAGAAAACAACAACAACAAAAAGTTGAACTCTGGTGAACAATCCAAATGAGCCTGACTGATCAGAAGGCATCAGAAGAATAGAATCCTTTAGCAGACCCTGAGGAAATTTCTCAATAAGGCAAGCAGGATGATGAAAGGTAGCCTGGAAAGCCAAAGTATAAGCTATGGCTCAGCACTGGGAGCCTCTCTATCAACAGAAGCAAAAATGGAACTGACAGAGGCAGTAAGTACCACTGTGCCACCTCACCAGGGTCTTGTGTCTCACTGATTCCATATCAAATTTGCTCAGTTTACAAATAATACATTAAAACTGCCAGTCCTGCAAACAACCAGTTGGCAGAGTCAAGCTGGGTTCTCTCCTTCTCATACATCATCAGTAAAAGTAATGATATTGTAGGTTGCACACCTGTAACGGGGGCATAATTTGGCCTGGTATTCCTGGCGATGTTGCGTAAGAAGGAATAAATCCAGCTGACAGTATGATCCAAAGCCGGATGCACAGGGGTGACAGTTAGAAAGAAACATCGGTTTTATTTGTAAATTGAGCAAACTTGATGTGGAATCAATGAGACACAAACATGGAATCCCACAATGCAGATACAGTTTGGAATGGAATTATACTTCCAGGATTCTATTGTGTCTTTACAGCTATTTGTGTCTTCCAGCAGATACAACACCTCCCAATGAACTTGAGCAGGATAGTCAATGTTTTACACCCTTTTAGTGAAAGCAACATGCTCTGTTCTCAGCTGAATCATAGCCCTGAATCGTCTTCCCTTCTTTAGTGTGGCTGGTTCTGCTATAGATGCTAGCCCGGAGCAGTCCTTGTACTCATGAGAACAAGCACTGCAGCTGAGCCCACACCTGAGCAGGAAAGCAAAGGAGGGAGAGGCTATTTACACTCCTTCTCTCCTTGTGCAACGACACAGGAACTAGGCAAATCAGGATGGTTTATCTGAATCACTTTATTTCCCCAGAGTAGAGTAGGAAATAATTGTATGAATAAAATGTTATAAAAATTAGAGTCATTGGGCCCGATCCAGGACCCTGCTCCATCTGCTTTGTGTTTCAGTGCAAAGCAGTTGTACAGCTAGAAGATCTAACCATAGGGGAATCACTGAGCAGCAGAAAACACCATAGTGGCTCTGACACCAGCCCTCTTACACTCCCAGTGCAGGGGGCATTACCTAGGGAAAGGGTCATGAAGATGCAACCACATATCATTAAGTTTAAAAGATAGGAATCTGCACAGTTTGTACTGAAAGCATGCATGTTGTTACTAATAACACGCTATGGGAGGATGATAATTTTCTGTTTTGTGTTTAAACGTGTATTTCAGTAGCTTAAAAACAATGAAATGCTTTGTATTCATAAACTTAATAGTTTAAATGTTTGATTCTTTTTTTATTTCCAAACTGCCTTCTAAGGTATGTTGCCTGAAGTTTATTAACGGGGTAATGCAGCTATTAATGCTTTGGAGAGAACTCTAAGTAAAAGGCTTGACTTTTTCAAACACATACTAATTGTACCTGCTGAAGGTCTAAAGAACTCAAGATTGCATAGCTGAATGGTTTTAAAGAAAGAAAATTATGTTACTTAGCACTTTATATATAATGTTGTTAGGGATTGGGAGGGGGAAACATTCACTGGAATTTGGAGGAGGAAAAAACTCATTACTTTTAACTAGGTGGGCACACTGCCTCTTAGAAATTTTAATGCTGTTTAAATAGGACAACGCCCAGAGTGTATGTATTGTATTCATCCTTGAAGTGAAATGTTTTTATTTTTGTATCTAACTCGACAGATCTACTAATATTTTAGTCCCAGAAATATGTTAGCAGGATAATCCATGAAGTTAAATAAACTAATTTGCATAATTTTGTTTTAGACATTGCCTTTTATTTCTCCAACAGACCAATATCATATAGATCATGCCCTGAGGCCTGCTTATGGCTCCAAGAGGTTGAAAGGGCAGCAGTAGTTCCAGCTGAGCCTCCCAAGACAGCTTTATGCCCCTGAAACTGCCCTTAGACTGGAATGATCAGATACCCCAGTTTTCTGAGCAGAACCTGAAGGCAGTGCAGCAGACAGGACTGATACCAGAGGATCTGTCCCATACTTTTTTCTAGGGTCCCTACAGTAAAATGTAGAGCTGGATAAAAAGTGGGACAATGATTCATGAGCAGGTTTGCAAATCAGAACCTGAATTACCATTTGACATATTGGCATTCTTTGTATTTGCTTTGTCACGGGTATTCATGCAAGCCAAGTTTTAGTCTTACAAATCTTTTTGGAAAATAAAAAACAGAATTATAATGGGAATTTGTTTTATGACAAAATAAAATTTATTTTGCATGGAAGCAGAGGCAATTTATGTAGTGGCCATTTTAGCATGCCAGCACAGAGAGGGGAAATGGAGGAAGGTGACAGGGAGATGGAGGAGGAGGAGACCAGTGTAAGGGAGGAGGGGGGAGAAGGATGAGTAGGATTGCCAGGTGTCTGGTTTTTGACTGGAAAGTCCAGTCGAAAAGGGGACCTGACAGTGTCCTGTCAGTATTACTGACCAGACACCAAAAGTCCGGTTACCTGAGTAACCATCCGCAATTGGCTTCCGCTTTGCTGCTGGGAGGATGGGAACTGGGAAGAGCAGCTGCTGCTGGAGCTGGAGGAGCACTTGGGAACTGGCCAGCTCTGGCAGAAAGGGTACCAGCAGCTGGCACCTGGGGGAAGGGATCCTGAAATGCGCGGCATTTGAAGAACAGGGCTGGTGGCCAGGCTCATCCCCCAGACCTCCTTCTCATCCCCCTTTGTGCCCCACCCCTGGGTGCTGCCCCCCATCCTGTCCCAGTCACCCCTCCACCTCCGGAGCGTGGCTCCTCCTCTCCCTCCTGTCCCAGTCACCTCTCCACCCCTGGAGCACAGCTCTCCCTCCCCATCCTGCCCCAGTCATCCGTCACCCCTAGATCCCTGCTCAGCTGGAGGGGGGTGATGGGGAGAGGAAGAGAAGCAGGGGGAGGGCCTCGAGGGAAGAGGTGGAGCAGGGGCTGGGCCTTAGGGGAGAAGAGATGGAGCAGGGGTAGGGCCTTAGGGGGGACATGGGCGATCTGACCTAGTGTTTGAAGCAGGAATTGGAAATCAGGCAAGGTCAGATACCAGAAGGTCAGAGTTTGAATGGGCCAGAGGGCAAATTGAGAGTCAAGTGTCAGGAGGCAGGCAGGGTCAGGTTACCAGGAGATCAGAAGCAAGAGACAAACTTGAGAGCAAAATCACGAATCGATAACCAGTCAGGCCAGGCTGGAATACCACAAAGTCAAGCCCAGGGAGTGGGAGCAGGAGCAGGAAGCACAAGGCACACAGTCCAGAGCAAGGTGGATCCTAATTGCATGGACAATGTCCTGTTCCTGTGCTGGGTTTACATAGGGGCTGTGGACCAATTAGGGCCACCAGTGTTCTGCCAATTAGCTCCCAAGACTGGGGTCCTCTGTCTGAGTTCAGCCACTATTCTGACAACAGTTACCAGGTTCCTGGGTGGCAGGTTGGAATTTGCTAGCTACACAGAGCCCTGTGGACCAGCTGGAGGCAGAAGGATGTTCCTTGTTGGAGTCTGTCATTGTCAATGAAAACTGGTTGCATGGTAATTAGGGTATCCCATTTCCATGCATTTTAGCATTTGCACTGGGGAACGTCACACTTAACAAACCTTAATCTCCTTTTAAAAGAGTTTTTGTTCATGGAATTCAAACTTACGGTATATAAATGGAACATCAGAACTCTCTGCCAACTGCAGAAGTCTCTTGTTCACATGTAGAAGGTTTGTACCAGAGAAGCAGCATCACACAAACATGTTGCTGCTGAAGGAAAGTATTGTTATATAAAGTGATGCCTATACATTACTTTAAAGAATTCCCTGACAGCATCAGAAGAAACAGTATTGGCATCCTCCTCGCCATCATATGGACAGACTAACACACAACCTTCTCTTTCTTCTTGAGCTATTACTATTTAGCAGTAGCACTACTGTAACAGGCCTGTTACTCAGCAAATAGGCTGCCCTGGTCCAGAGAGCATTGCAGGTGTCCAACTGAACACTTAGCGATCTTCCACTACCAAACACATGTGATACCATTAAAAAAAATAAACAAAGAATAAGTAAATAATTTAGTAAGTGGGCCTATTTTCACCCATCCACTTGCAGATCTCAGAGGCATATAAAGACAGATGAGTATGACTTTTAGGTAATCAAATAAAATAATAAAATAGACATTTGAAAGAGAGTTTCTAACACATTTACTAGGAAGAGTGTGAGGCTGTCTTCTGTGTTCTATTGAATTGTTTGGAAAGGGCCTAAGTCCCATTTTCAAAAGCAACTAAGACACCGGAGCAACAGTTCCAGTGAAAATCTATTGAAAGTCAGTGGAACTTAGACACTTTTGAAAATGGGATTTAGGCCCCTAAGTCAACACGGAGCTTTTGAAAAATTTACACTCTGTCTGCCAATTACCTATTCCTGAAAACGGAGGCTGGTAGTCTCTGTGTTGCTTACTCCTTCCCCACTTGTGAACAATAACTCTCATAAAATGACCTTCAGAAAAAAGGTGATATGTCCTCCTGTGCAAATAAGACAATCACGAGCAGGTTTTCTGCATGGAGCACATTACGCTCTAAATATTTATCAACAGTACTGGAAGACTCCCTCCTTCTTCATGTTCTTCTCTTCCTTGCCATACACCTCATGCTATTCCTGCAATTACCCCTTTCCTGAAGAAGTAATTGGCACTTTACCAGCATTGAGTTTTCTTCTCTTTTAAAAGGGGGAAAACCATAATACATGTCATCCGCGGATTAATACTCCCTCTCCATATACATTAATCTCATTTTATTGCCCTGTGACAGGACACCATCCTGTACTACATACCCTGTTCTCAAAAGGGGTCCCCCCCGTCCTTGACAGATTGCTTTTCCCTTAGTATGAACAAGAGGCTGATGTTTCTGTGCAGCAGATAGCTGTGGTCTGCCACTAGCAGAAATGCTAGATTGAGATGACACAGTTATGCTTGTGATGCCCATGCTAGGCTTGTACCCTAGCATCTGCTTGAGGCCTAAATATCTATACATGTTTTTTTTTTTTTTTTTTTGCCAGATCCAGACTTCCTCCATTTCCACTTCTAATTCATTGACCAAAAGAGGCAGTTAGTAACATCACAAAGCTTAATTAACACACAGAAGAACAGACTTGATGACATATTTCCAAAACCACTGGCCAAAGCCAAGACATATAGGTTATTACAGAGTTTTACACCGCCTTTCTAACTAGGATCATGCATGAAAAGTCACTTCACAGTTAGTGTATTTCAATGGCGGTGGTCAATTATGAGGATGACATGACAGAAAGATGGAGACCAATATGGTCAACTAATGCCATTAACCTACTTACAAACTATGGTTGTTGATGGGACATTGCTTGAAATATGTGGCTTCTAGAACCATATTGCTTCTAGAACCACAGCCAGAGCATTGGCACAGAGTTTATTGTATGGACAACTGCTACCTTCTCAGCTAGGGCTGGGCATGCTCATCCACGGCAAAATCATTAGTTTGTTTGTGACAACAATATTGTGAATTTCTTAATCCTTCTGTTGTTGTAAATTCCATCTAACTCCTTCTCTTTCCACAAACCACTGCCATCCTCTACTGAGAGAATCACATCTTCCACTTCTATATTATAGCCAACCTCATCCGACTTGGGAACAGAAACAATATCATGTGACTATGTGAGCAACCCATCAACTAACTTTGTTTGCATGAAACGCATGAGGACTAATTTCAAATCAAGAACAAATTTGTAAAAATCTAAGTCAGTTCGTGAACAATCTACAAACAGAAAAAGGGGTGAAATTTTTCTCTATAAATAGTTTGCTAACTTCTGGTAAAATATGTTTCGAGTACATAGACTTTTAACAAATAATAAAATAATAATAAAAAACAACCACAGCAATAATACCCACACTTATACTGTTTTGTATGCTAAATTATATAATTAATCCTCACAACAGCCTAAAGAAGGTAGGTATTGCCATCCCATGTCTTACAGATGTAGAAACTGACACTGAAAGACTAAGAGACTTGCTAAAAGCTAAATTTAAAAGACAATTTTATGTTATGCTCTTTTTGTTGTATTTTGTTCATGGACGGTTTCATGTTTTATGCTTTGTGGATGTTGTAGAAAGGGTTGTTGTGTTTATATTAATCTTGTTTTCCATTCATTAAAATATGTTGCCTTATACGGTTAATATGTAATGTAAGGAATCTTATTCGCATTAAGTTATTCACCACTGACTTCAACGGTACACTTTGAGGCCCCATCCCATGAGGCCCAGTACAGCATTTAAACACAAACTTATGTCCCATGCCTGTTTAATAAAGCACATGAGCACATACTTAAAATTAGGCATGTGCTTAAGTGCTTTGTTGAATAGGGATGGACTGCTGAATAGGAGGGTATGAGTGAATAAGCACTACTCAACATGAGAAAGGGAGGCAAAATCAAAGTTTTAATTTGTACTTTTTTTGTATTCAATGTTGTTAAAGTGATTAGAGGTCTCTAGACATGTAGGGCTGAAAAATACACACTGATTATTATTAGAACATGTACGCCTATTATAGAATACATGACTGTGTGTAACAGAACAGAATATCTCTTTTGAAAAATGTTGTCTGTGGAGTCAATGACTTTTATGTGTATGTGCAGTATTGCCGTTAATATGGATATTGAGCTAGAATTAACATATATGTAAATTTTGCTAAGTATGACATTTAATATCTCACACTTGTAAGTGGGGAAACTAATTATCAAGTGATAGTTTATTAACCACACTCACTTGATTTCAAAATAGATTTAATAACACACTTCGAATACATTGTTTTAAAATACAATTTTCCATGCTGGCTCAGCAACAAAAACATATTGATTTGTCTATTTGGGGCCCAGGCTTAGGTACAGATTTAGGATCCTGTGCACTGTCTGACAGACACTTAGGGCCATATCCTTCTGTCTCCACAGAAGTTAAAGGCAAAGGATGTGATTCTGATTTCACAAATGTTAAATCAAGGATAAGTTAAGTCAAGGAGTTATTCATGTAAAACAAATTTAAGAATCAAAAAATCAAATTTAAGACCTAATGGCATAAGGATTTGGTTCTTAGCATACTTGCTATTGAGGAAATGTATTCTTTTATACTAGGCTCCATTTCTCAACTTTAGCATCATATGTGTTTTTGATGTATGGGGTCAAGGGAAAATGTCCTTTCCCCTTGCTCAGAAAGTTCAGCTTACTTGGTAACATGCTGCACTTTATAGTGTTTATAAAATGTGCCATATAAATGCAGTTTCTGAGACATTTACATCTTCTTTTAGTGTGTCAATTCAATATTTCCTTATTTCTGTTTAGAAATTTAAAAATATTTTTTACTTTAAAAACAGAACAAAAGAAAGTTGCTCACCTTTAATTTGCCTCCTCGATCTGACATGACATTCAATTGTAGGAGCACTCTAGTATTAGAAATAAAGACTGAGAATGTGTGTCATAGTGTGTGGTTCAGCGCTAAGACTGAAAACATGATTCTACTTTCACAGAGATGTAAATCAGATGCAACTCTGCTGAAGTTAATGGAGTTAAGCTGATGTAAACTAGGAAAATCAGGCTCTGTCTTATACAAATGTAACAATCCTTCCCAGCTCTCAATTCCTGAACTGCTCCACATAACATAACAAAAAAAGGAAGAAAATGCAGATATCCCCCCCCCCCCCAAAAAAAAAAAAGGTTAGAGAACTTTTGTTAAAAGGTGAGTAACTTGGTTCTCTCACTAATGGAAGTCTCTTCTATATTAGTTACACTCTTGGAAGCTTGCAAGTACCTGTTTCCTGGAGGAAATACTGAAGAAAAGTTAACCAGAATGGAACTTTTCCCCATCCAAAACTGCTTAAAATAGAGGAATTTTAGAAAATATAGCTAGAGATTGAAGTGGATGCTTGACAGATATCTTCTATCAGTAACTGACAAAGGCATGAAGCAGTAATTCTTGCTGAATTTGCCTGGTAAAACATTGTGACATATTATACTATACTATCCATTTGGCCAAACATTACTTAGAGATTGAGTGCCCCTTAGACTTATCCCCAAAGGCTACAGTGTTAGAGATTTGCAAAAGGCTTTTGTCCTATCAATATTCAAACTCAGAGTTTTCCAATATATTGTTTATGGAGGATTCCTTTCCCTTGAGGCTAAGAATGTGATAAACACCCAGTCAGGATTCAAATTTTATACAAATCAATTCTCTTTAGTGGTACATTTTTTAAGTCACTTGGAAAATGATTTCTCAAAATAACAATAACAATTCCTTACACTGCTGCAAACTTTAATGTGCCAATATGGGCTAACACATTTTAACTATACTACATCCAAAATAATAACGGAAATATATACAGAAATCATAACGAATCTACAAAATAACTAGAAAAAACATACACAAATACCGTAATATATGAATAGGATATATGATATATATGATACATACATAATATGAAGATCATAATGGAAAATGCAAAGGCAGCCACAATAGCCAACAGTAGAGGTGGCGAGAGAAATGAACGCCTGTCTTTTTTCTCCTATCCCACCATCTCCACTAGAGTCAGTAACAAGCTATCTGGGAGACACTAGCTCACCGTTACTCCACCAACTGGCACTCCAGGATATCAATTTTCTCTAACTATATCCTACTGATTCTCTACCGCTATGGGTTCTAATTTACCTGTTTTAATACCATCAATTGTTTTCGTACCTTTCTATCATGACAGTTTACACTCCCTGCTTTCCTCCTTGTGATCCTTAGTGCTATCTGTTTCCTTCTCTCCATGTTCCCTTTGCTTGTCTTCAAAACAATATTCCAACCCACCTTTTATCCTCATCATGTCTATGCCTGGGTCCCTCCATTCTCTCCTGCCCTCAGCACGTATGTGTAAACACTCTAAGGAGAGACTTGAGAGTGAACTAGAAAAGAGGACTTGGAGTGGATGAACAGGTAAAGAAGGGAAAGGGAAACTTCTAATCTCTTAACCAGCATCCCCTCATATAAATTCTGCTCTAACCACCATGTGGTCAGTGGCTGTCTTCACAGATGCCTGTACATTAAGCTGATTGTGCCTAGTGAAAGAGCACAGGGAATGCCAGGTGACATCTGGGAAGCTGGCATGGGAAGATAAACTTACTGTCTGACAAGTCACATAGGATCAAATACAAGGTGTTTCCTCCAAAATGTATCCCCTCTGAAGGAAACAGGAGATGGAATGAGATATTCTCTACCATGGACAAATTCATGATGTTTAGAGAGCCACCAGAGAGAAGCTGAGGATGTAAACACAAAACATGAGAGAGTCCTGGGCAATAATGTTCAGGCTCTTCACTCCCTAAGAAACCCTGGATAAGCTATTTTAAAAACAATTTTTTTGAGAAGGGAGAAACAGAAAACTTTTCCTTGTTGTGACTTCAATACTCAGCAAATAGCTAAGCTAAACAAATGGACAACTTTCTAGTGTCAGACTCCTTTTTCCCATTCAAGGGAATGTATATCTTTTTTGAGCAAGACACAACTGCAGAATCCCCCCTAGTAAAGAAGAACCCTAAGTCTACTAAGTGCATATTTAAGTCCCAGAGTACATTTAGCAATAAACCCTGTGTGGTGCCATGAGAAGTGCAGGTGATCTATATGCCTTCTTGGCCTGAAGGACAGACTGGAAGGGAATTCTGCAAAACACATACTCCAAACCTTAAGAGACCTTCCTAATGGGGCCAG
The DNA here is from genome assembly GCF_011386835.1 of Chrysemys picta bellii. Classification (NCBI taxonomy): domain Eukaryota; kingdom Metazoa; phylum Chordata; order Testudines; family Emydidae; genus Chrysemys; species Chrysemys picta. The sequence goes on from NC_088792.1 coordinate 216,569,368, forward strand.
CCCATGGCTCAGATTCCAAATGGGAGGACACCTCTCTTCCTCTGTAGCGGACTATAACAATTGCTAAAATTTGAAAGGGAAAATATTTGCATTTGACACAAATAGATCTCTAGAAACAATGAAAGCTGCATGAAAGTCATAATCTAGGGAGCCACGGAAAGCCTTTTGGTAACCCTTAGAGGACAGGTTAGACTCCTGATAAGATGTAACAATTAGAAAGGACTCTTTAATCTACTCAAGCACTTCTTGGGCCCGGGGCTAGCAGGGAACAAAGGGGGCCTGCTGAGATCCCTTACATTGTGGAAGTCTTGAAATATCTCTTCCTGCATGTCTGAGGCTGCCTCAAGGAGAGCCTTTCCCCTTTACATGAGTTGGATAGACTGATTTCATAGCCCCAGAGGCCACCAAAGCTGTTGCTTTAGAGAGGGCCTTTGCCCACACACACAGGTGAGCTTCTTTCTCAACCAATGGAAGCTGAGTGAGCCCCAGAAATCCCTTCAGGTCGAGATGCTGACTTTTTAAATGTTTTTTGAAGGTAGTGGAAGTTTTTTCTCAATGAGATCAGAAAAAATTCCATGGGAAAGTGCTATTGCAAGAGACACTGTTAAGGTGTATTCTATTTTTTTTAACCTTCTATGGTTAAGAGACAAATAGCAGCCAGATATGGTAAATTTTCTGCATGTTCATGTGGGTGAGGCAGATATCAAGCTGGAGAAACAGAGAAGGGAGCCCAAAAAAGTCTTTAGTGAGATTGGTCAGCATCATACTTAGCAGGGTAAGAAAGCTATCTGCCCTGTCACAGACTGAGCCACAGAACTATGTACTGTCAACAGCAACTGTGAGATAATGCACCGTTCCAATGTGTTATATACAAGAACTATCACTTCTATCTGAGGGAGCTATTGTTGGATTCCAGAGGCAAAACATTGCAGAATTGTCAGTTCACCTTTGCGACACATGAAAGTGGAGAAAAAGGAACGGCAATGCTAGTGACACGTTAGTAAAAATAGTAGCCTGCATCATCTCTCCCCGGGGGGATTTGTGAACATTTTCCTCAGAAATATTTTGCTAATCTCAAGGGCTAATCTGACAACTATTTTTATATTCAAATGAACCAACTCCATCCTTAACTTCTTGAAAGAGAACAGACCTATCTTCGATTGCCTTTGTAAACAATTGGGCTGAGGGAAGTAGGGAGAAGAATGAGGGTTAGATAGTAATGAATGGCAAATGATGTTAGCAGCAGCAGTGGCTTGCTGCACTCTTCCCACATCAGAGGAGCAGGCCCCACAGAGGGTGAAATATATACTGTACCAGTTCAAAGGCTTTGCTTTCTCTGCACTCTAGAATATTCCCAATGTGACACTGTGCTCCACTTGTACTCCAGGAACTTCCACTGGGATAGAGCACATGCCCCCACATGGTTATGTGGCCCACGGTTAAAGAGCTAGAATCAAGTTTAAAATGAGATTGAGAAGAAAAAAATAAGTTTGGAGAAATATTTTGGCCTCTCACAGCCTAGAATGTGCAGTTTATAGCTTTGTTAATTGTTATTAATTTTTGTTAAATTAAATATTACAACCTCAGACAAAACAGAGTATCATTTGACCTTTTCTGTTGACAATCATCTGTTACACAATTTGGTATCAGACTGAGGAACTCGGTGCCCCAGGATGTCATTGAGGCCAAGAATTTAGCAAGATTGAAAAAAGGATTGGACGTTTATATGGATAACATGAATATCCAGAATGATAATAATTAATGCTAACAAATACTTTAGAAGGCATGCAACATTTTATACTTAAGAGGTTAAGACAATCTTTAACTAATACGGATTAGGAACAGGCTTTCATGGAAGGGAGGGGCAGATTATTTCACGCCTACCTATTGAAGGATTTCTTGCACCTTCTCCTAAAAATTTGATGCTGGCCCTGTCCGTGACAGGATAATGGACTAGGTGGACCACAGGCTCTAATACACTATGGCAATTCCTACGTTCTTAACAAAAGTGTATTGGAAAAACTATGCTACCTGGCTTTAGACCAAAGAAAGAAAGTGAGAGTTTATTGGATCAGGGCTTTCCGTCCCTGTGATTGTCCCAAGTCGTGGGGCCTAACCTTGCATCCAGTGAAATCAATGGTAGTTTTACCAGTGACTTCAATGGGATCAGGATCAGGCCTCTACTTTGACAATTAAGCACATAGCACTCTTGTTTCCTGATCGTTGGTGTGAGATGCTATTGTAACCCACATACCTCCTGGGTGTGGTGCTCTGTCCTATCTAGTGGCACTGAGACCACTTAGAGAGAGAGATAAAATGAGTCTGCTCTACAGCCTTAGTTAACAGGCAGTTGGCTTTTAGCTCATGCAGTAGAGGCTCATGCACTAAGCTCCACAGGTCCCTGGTTTGCTCCGACCCACGGACAACTGGGGTCTGTTGGTGTTACAAGTGGGGACTCATCTGGGATATCAACTGGGAAGTCTCTGAAGCTCAGGACTGCTTCCTCAGCTAGGGGAAGTCTGTAACCCACATACTTCCTGGGTGTGGTGTTCTGGCCCACCTAGTGGCACTAAGACCACTTAGAGATATTAATGAGTCTGCTCTACCACCTTAGCTAACAGTCAGTTGGCTTTTAGCTCATGCAGTAGAGGCTCATGCACTAAGCTCCCTAGAGATCCCAGGTTCGATCCCACCCGCCGATGACCAGGGTCTGTCGGTGTTACACTATCACAAAATAAATAACCTTTTCACTACTTGGCAGGGTTTTTAAGTTTCTCTTTATTATTTTAATATTCTGCTACAACATGATAAAGAAAATCTGTGCCAAATAGTAGTAAAATGGGATTTATTGGAGTCATTATGGGCAATCACCATGCTCCAGTGAAGTTCTATGGTAGCTGTGATGTCAAAGCAAAACAGTGAAGCTGTAGTGGCCTATCAAAATTTTGAAGGGGGCTAAAAGAAAAATTAACGTTATTTTTTAGGAGACAATGTACGGAATTGCTTAGTAGTAAATGGAATTTTAAGATGTAAGAAATAAATATCCTAGTGCAAGACTTCAACCTTCATCTTTTTTGGCGCATTTTTAAAATAAAAGTGCTAACAACTGACACAGAGTCAAAATGAGAGCTACAGGTTCCATAGTCATGCAACAGAGTTTAATTCCAAAGAACAAGAGAAGATATATACAAGCTTATATTGAAGAAGAATAGTTTCTATATTGGTCGTCAAAGTGCTTCGTGAGACCTGAGTAGCTCTCTGAGGGATAGTCCCCACACCCCCACAAGATAAAAAGAGAAACAACAATACTTTACACTGGGATTTTCCTCTCACAAATCTCCTTAGCATTCTTAATTATGTAACAGCATTTAGTTTCTTTCCAATCTCAATCATAATCTTTCTCTTCAGTCCAGCACATTTACACTCAACTCCCATTGAGCTCTGACTTAGCAAGAATGTCCCACTCATTTTGGAAAAACATCACTTTTGGTGAAAGATGTAAAGAAGAGTTCTGATCTTGGTCCTTCACTCCTAAGCCTGCCAGGGGGAGCAGAATGCACTAATGCGATAAGGGTATTAGGCAATTTACTTAGAACAGTGCCCAGAAAGGGTCTGGTTCTTGGCCTGAGAACGCTATCAAAACAAAGCCCAAGGAAGGGGAGGAATAAGGAAGCTCCTTTGGGGAGACAGTACAGTATCTTGTCAGAAAGAAGTAATCCTCCACATAGAAGGGGAAGAATTTAAAGTGGAAGGGTGGTAATATAGTAATTTATATTGAAACCATTAAGTTAAAGGCTTGTTTCCTGGCTGCTTAAGCCCTGATTTCTGGTTTCTGCACAGGACTGGCAGCATTAGGAGTGTACAATACCAAAGGGGGAAGCCAGATGGCAGTTATTTTGTGTTAGTCCTGAATAGTACATTGGTTTCTCCTCCAAAAAGGCTCAGGTTTCCCAGAGAGTCTTATTTTCTCAGAGAGACCTAGTCAGAGAGGACATGATAGAGCAGGAACTTTAACTGCTTTCTCATTTTGTCCCAAGGTGCTGTAGAAGTCTATATATTTCAAAAACACAATAAATGCTTACGTCCAAGTTTCAGAGGGGTAGCCGTGTTAGTCTGAATCTATAAAAAGCAAGAGAGATGCAAGACATTTGAAGAAGTGCGTTTCTTACCCATGAAAGCTTATGCTTCCAATACTTCTGTTAGTCTTAAAGGTGCCACAGGACCCTCTGTTGCTTTTTACATCCAAGTTGTGATGTGTCAGCCTATCAGCAAGATGTAGGTCAGAAGTTTAGAAAATGCAACTGATGTCCTGTTAAAATAGGACAGGTGGCTGATTGAGGTTCAAACATTGGAAAGGCAAGGGATAAGACAATAGATGTGGAATCTGAATGTCTTAAAGGCTGTATTTGAGGAAGATAATGAATAATTTGGGGATATGACTCACCATAAAATAGTATAAACATATTTAATGCCTCAAATTGATATTTTGTGACTTTGGGAGATTAGAGTGCTTGTAGTAAGAAGTTATTATTTTTCTATGGGAAATGCTTGGTTGAGTCAATCAGGATACAGGGTAACTATTACACGTTATAATTCTGAATAAGACAGTCAAGTTTTCATTCTGGTAGGTCATTTGTTTCTCTGCAGGTGGCTCTGTTGGCTTCTGGAATAGAATGCTATGAATTACATGTTACATAAATGAAAGACAGCTATAATTTCAGATAACATTGTATTTAATTCTACAGAAGTCTTTAGGCCTAATGTAAAAATTCCATTGAATAATTTATCCAGCTAAGCATCTGTGGTCCCAAACTCCTAATTTAAAAATGTTGATAAATGAAGTATCTCTTTAGTTAATAAATGAAGTATCTCTTTAGTTATCCTTTGTCAGCAACATTCATTTTAATGGAAAGTGAGTTTACAGGGTTACATGATTGAACTACTGAGCCAAGTCAGTGTTGGCAAATGATGGGCTAAATTATTGATGTTACACACTAATGAATTCTGATGAGAAATAAAACACAGACATTACGTTTCAAGTGGTTCATAATTATTTTTGTACTTTAAAAGCAATTTTATTCTTTTTCCAAATCGTACTGGTTCTGTAAAACGAAAACATAGTTAGTGATTATAACTAAAATTATTGAGTTTGAGGCAAAAATGCTATTGTAAGTTTGCTTATACAACCATAATGTTATTCACCCTAGGATTCTGATTTCTTTATATACTTCTGGGAAAAGCTAATTAAATTAAATGTCTAAATTTTTAAACCACCGTCTTTAAATAAGATAATCTGCTTTGCAACCATGGTTAAGAGTTCAATAGATGAGTTTATAATCTATGATATATCAACATGTTTACTGGAGATCCATAATTAATTCGGATAATGACAAAAACAGAGGAGCTGCCAAAAAGAAGCTTTCAGCATGTAAACAGTTCATCTTTAAACCTGTGATGCAGCATGATGTATGCTACAAATGGATAGAAGGAGGTAATTCAACCCCAGATAGGCCAAAGTGCTGCTGCAAGGTTAAATCATCAGTATAAAATGCATAATCATATCTCCCTAATTTGTTACTCACTGCACTAGCTAAATTGATTTCAAATTCCTACTTTTAACTTGAAACATCACAGTCAGTATTTGATAATACGGCAATGACTTCATAATATTCCACCCCAACCATGTCCTCCTGATATACAATATTTCTAACTTTTCTCAGTTATAACATGGAGGCGTCTATTGCAGTGAAAGCAAATCTAGCAAATATTTTTTGATTCTTTTTCTGATGTATAGTGGCTAAATAACCACCTTTTTCTTTGGCTCATTGTTGCATTCCTTGCTCATGAAAAATTACCACTGATTTCTTTAACTAAACCAATAAATATGACAACTCTCTATATTCCACCTAGTCAAGATTATAGAAATCTTGTGATCCAAATGATCTTGTACAACTTCTGCACTTTGGGCCCAAATCTCACAAGAGCAGCTCATGAGATTGCAATACCATCACATCCAATCCAAACACTACTTCTGATTCAGCCTCAAATTGAACCCCGTATCCTAGCTAAAACCTCCTTTGGATTTGAATACCTCATTCTCAGCCCCTTTCTCTAAATATACACACCCAAATATGCATGCATAGTCATTAGAGGACAAAAGCATCCTAAATGCAACATTTTGCATCAGCTAGAGCTATTCTAGAGCCTTATTTGGGAGGCTATTAACCGCTTTATGGCTGTATGAGTGTATGTTAACGTAACTGGAGAATTCACAGAAATATCTAAGCTAACGTTTCCTGTTATTTTACCAAAGAAAATAGTGCCAAAATGATGACTTTCCCAGTATTTATCTATTTTGCTCCATACTGGGGAATGATTATGGGTGAAAAAAATAATGGTCCTGGTGGGAAACTGTGATACATCCTTGCAAGAAATTTACAAATTTCACAGGATATACAAGTTATTTTAGGGAATTGTATTTGTAATTGTATGTTTTCCCCTCTGTTGTTCCATGTACCAGTAAGTCTGTTAAAATAACTAAATAACTCTGAAGCACAGGGGTATTAGCACTGGAGGAGAGAATGAATAAGAAGTAGAACTGGACAGAAATTTTCTGATGGAGTATTTTTCCATCAGAAAATGACAGTTAGTTGACTCAGAAGTAAAACGTTTTGCAGAAACGTGTCAATTTGAATGACCTTCTGCTGGAACATAGGTAAGATTCCAGTGGAATTCTCCCTGCCAGACAGGTTTCTAAACTTGCCTGCCTAGTTTCCCACCAGCTAACTCGCCTGGCTCTTCAGCATCCCTTGCTAGATCTGGTTTCCCAAGGCTGCCAGTCTCCTAGTTGGGCAGCAGGGAACCTGGAAGCCAGGACTCTCAGGGCTTCCAAGCTGCCTGCCTTGGAGCCAGGAATCCCTGGGGGCTCTCAAGTCTTTGAGGCACCTGGCTCCCAGCTCAGCTAATGGCTCCAGAGTTGTCAGCTGCTTGAGCCAGGACTCTCAGTTCAATCCCCTGTGCACATGCTTTATGATGCCATCTTTAATTACATGATCACATACTACTTTTTCACAGGATCCCTACTTCATTCAGTGCACAGAATGGACTTGCTCTGGGAATCAGTCTGAGTTATGCAGTGAAGGAGACTTGTCTGTGGGACCCCTGCTTCATTTGCTGCAGAAGTTGGAAGGTGTGAAGTAAATGAGGCAGGGGACTGCCGGAAGAGAAAGGATGGTCTCATAGTTAAAGCTGTCAAATATTGGCCTGGAGAATTGGATTCCATCCCTCCCTGCACCTCAGAGTTCCTATGTGATACTAGGCAAGTCATTTAAACCAAACTTTTCACAGGTGGTCACTACCTGTGTGTTCATTTTCTGGTTGCCCAACTAGAAACACTGGGATTTGATTTCCAGCAGTACCGAGGACTCACAACTGTAACTGAAGTCAACAGGACCCGTGCTTTGAACAGATAAAGTGCTATTTAATGCTAAGTATTTTGAAAAATCAGGTCCTAGTTATCTCAAAGTGGGCACCCAAAATTAGTAGATACTTTTGACCATAATCTCTCTGTTCCCCATCTCCCCATCTGTAAAATGGGAATAAAAATAGCCCGTCACCTCACAAGAGTTTTGCGAATATAAATTTATTAATATTTCTGAAGCATATGGATAATGTAATGACGAGAACCATAGAAAATCCCATGAAGGAATTAATAATTATCTTCGGAGCAGGTTTGAACAATGTGCAGTAAATGGGGCCACACACTGAACAACGGGTAAAAAAAATATTGAATAGCTGCTCATTAAGTGAAGAGTGTCCATTCTGTACACTGAATGAGGCAGGGGTCCTATGCAATAAAAATATGACCATGTAATTAAAGACTGTACCATAATGCATATACCCAAGGAGGATAGTTTAAGGTTGCACGCACAGCGTGAATTCTGGCATTTCCTAATAATGTTTTTTTAACATAGTTTTTGTGTGTGTATTTAATATATTATTAAATGACAAATATTTTTATGCATATCAAATTAATTACAATGTTCAACAAATCCATTTACCAATATATCAACCATATGTGATGTTTACTTTCATGTAATTAAATTGTTTTTGCATATAAAATAATTGTTTGTGCTCCCCCAAATCCTATTCATTACTGGCATTCCATGTGTGGTGCGTTTCTTCGCTGGTTTTTTATGGTCCACGGATGTGCCCTGCATGTACTAGGGGAAATGAACCAATTGTTCTTTGCTAATAGAAAATATGAGTATGAGTCAGTTGCTATATTACTAATATTTTCTGATCCTGTTGTGCCACTTTGTGGAAGTATAAAGTGTCATGCCCAACAAGTTTGCAAATATCACACACAAAGGACCAGTGCTTGGTCTGAATCAGTCTGAATCAAACTGACCTTCTTTATTTGTTACCATGGTATGCACAGCCCTGATAAATATTCTTCCTACTCTGAAAATGTCCTTGATATCCTGCAGCAGTTCATACTCTCAACTCCAGCACTATACAAAGGAAATTATTATTATTAATTATTTGTTGAGTAGTGACCTTAGTTTTCTAATGGAGGTAAAGGTCATGCAGCATTGGTTACTGTTCATTTAAACTTTGAGTGGAAAAAGTATTTTTTGAATTGTAGCACTGTTGTGTGGTACTAGTCCAAGCTCAACTGGGTTAGTCTGACAGTTACTATGACACTTCCCTACAATGAAAAAGTTTTTAGCATTTTTGCATGGGCAGTATCATTGGTGCTTATGCCAGGTCTCTAAGAGACAGGATGGATCTCAATTCTTCTCTCTTTTTGGTTACCAAGGAGTACCTATAATAAAAACGGTTTCCCCTTTTTACTACCATGCACAGGCTAGATGATACTTTTTACAGAGAAGTATTGGATTTCTGGCATCATCATTTCTGGATACCGTTGAGCTTGAATACATTCTCTTGTGGGCCAATTTGTGAGGTATTCTGGGAAAAAATTGTGGATATGCTGAATAATATTGATTACTTATATGTCTGAGGTAACCAGAGTAGAAGGCTCCTAGTCTAACCTTCAATAAGAAGAGCCTCTCAAGCTGAGTATGACTTGCTGGCTAGAGGAACCTTTACAAAAAAAAGTGAGGCTTATGCTGCTTGTGGAAAGAGGAACTTAGAACTCTAGCATCTGTAAAGGAGGAGGTTAAACACTTGGATTGGGCACATTGTCACTGAAGCAACTCTCTTTATAAGAAGTTAGTAAGTCCTGCAATATTTCTATTGTTGCCTTTTAGGATATACTGGGTTGATTACCCATGCAGACAGTATTAGTAGCAGAGCCACTGGAGGCCAAGCACAATTACTAAGAGGAATCAAGATTGGTGTCAGTGCTTTAGAGGAAGTGATACTTTGCTTGACGAGGGTGGGGCACTAAAGGCATCAAAACCTAAATGCAGCTCATTTACACCAAGTGCTATACACATGTCTATATGCATGTCACCTCATATACTTTAATGGGAGATTTGTCTGAGTATGCACATCAGAATTTTGCTCTATGCCATGAGAAGTGAAGGAATGGACCAAAGAGTCAAGGAAATCAAAGGTGTTTTTTGAGACTAGCCTCTGCTTTCTCCCCAAAGAAATCCCCTCCATCATACAGATCATCAAACACGAGTATTTATGAGAACCCATGCCAAGGTCAACTGCTCTTGCCACTGTGTCACCAACATGAAAGGAGTGAATCCACAGTTTCTGGGGAGAACTTGATGTGGTCATCATTTGGATCTACCTAGTCACAAAACTCAACAGTATGCTGATTTAAAAGGACCAAGTTTAAGATCAGATTGTGAAAAAAGCCAGAGATTCTGATCCAGATTACATAAGCATTTAAGGGGAAAAGTCTTAGACTTCTGAAGTGATGTCCTACCTATTGACCTCCATGTTTAATTAGAAGAACATATTAATTGGAAGTCCAAGTAAGTGTGGCCCTCCTGGTAGGTGAAATGAAAATACCCCTAAATAAAAAGTATACGGCAAGCATTACAGGGAGGAACGGAAAGTTTTAATCATGTTCAGTGTGCTCTAGAGGTGATGGACCATCTTGAACCAATGGAGATAAATAGAATTTGGATCTCATTGGCAGAAGCATGGCCATTCAGGTGGGGTGCAAGGACATTCATTTGCCTTATCTGACAAACTGTTCAAGTCAAAAGCCATTAGCCCATATGAGCAGAAACAAAAACAGCTATCTTACTTGTCCCAATTCCATTTTAAACATACAAAAAATGTTTACAAATGAATAATGGAAGAATTGGTACCCAGTGAAATTTATCTTCAATCTTCTAAATGGTTACTACAAATAATCACAAGTAAATATGAAAAAGTTTAAAACTAATTAAAAAGTGTGTAGCAATGTCCCCTTAAGAAAAGTTATCTGTCATCTAACTCCATATGTCTCCAAGACAAGACAGAAACAGCAAGACTGCTAAAGTGAAATCAGCAGGCAAAAAAGATTGCAACTGAGTGTAATCAGTATAAATGGTGATAACTCAACCCATAACAAAGAAAAATAAAAGAGTGAGCATAAAGCATTTGAAGATCATCAACCCTGAGGGACACCATAACACACCTGTGTTAATAAGTTAGAGAACAAAAAATGGCCTTAACAAACTGACTACCATCTGACAAATAAGAAGCACACCATGAATTAATTATTTTCAAAAGATAGGAGGGAAGACCCTGACGCCAGTGTCCATGATTATAGATGGCCCTGTCCTAAGAGGAACTGCATTTGGGTACTCTGCATGAGGACAGTTGAACAGGATGCCAGGATCATACCGGACTATGCAGATCCACTGACTATTTCCTCATTACAGGATGCAGGAGCCACAAGGATGACTGCAGCAACTTTCCTGACACTCTGCAACCTTGGGAGGATTTCTTTCCTTGGCTGACCTCTGCCAAATTGCCCAGATGAGGATATGGCCCAAAGAGCATAATGGGATAGATGTCCTCTGGTGTAAATTAGTATAATTCCACTGAAGTGACTGGGCTATGTTGAATTGCATCATCTGATAATCCTGCCCAAGCGATTTTAAAAAGACCCCAGGATAATTCATAAAGTTTAGTGCAACTGGAAAAAGCCAAAATAGTGCAAGAACATTGGAGTCAAGTGAAACAAAAGGGGACTGATCCTTTTCTGCCTTGCACCTTATGTAGTCATTTAAGCTGAGCAAAGTGAATGTAAAATACTATCAAATCATAATTCTCCAAACTCTGAGAACTGATGGTAGACTTTTATAGCCACTTTGCACAACTGAGAATGACTATGCAAGGGGAAAAGCAGTGGAGAGCCAGGCCCACAATCTTTACATACTCTTTCAATGGCAGCCCTGTGGTTTGAGTATCAGAGGAAACCATTTGTCAAACAATATAAAGTTTCAAAGATGACACTAATGATACCGTCTTTCCCAGTATTTAGCCATAAAGACAATTTTGGCAATGGGACTATAGCTGGAAAAAACCCACCTTCATCTAGAAAGGATGGTCTAAACCGAGGAAGGTCAGGATTGAGTTATAGTTACAGGGCTAAACATAGATACACTCATCACCACAGAACTTCAGAAGTTCAGCCAACACTTTCTATTTCAGGTAATTCAACAGATTACCATAAAACATTCATAACTGTCACGATTAAAGTAGATGACTACCCAAGCTACTGAAGAACCAAATAATCAAAACTCCACAACAGTACTGTACTACTCACTAGACAAAATTTCAATTATATAACAAATACCTTTTGCAAATACCCACCTTGTACACTGCTGTATGAGTGTGCATCTAACCTTTTTAATCTGAATTCTTTTCTTAAAATATATTTTGTATTCTGTAACTGACTGAAAAATGTATTTAGTGCTTGTGCAAGGTGTCCTGGAAACTGAAATCCTCTAGTGATCTATAGAACAAGGACACACACATAACAGCAGTGTATTTTCCTGCATATCACTGCACCAACGTGCCTCAAACCTGGACAGCTTTGATTTTCAGAAAAATTGGCATAAGCTCCTACTGTATTATGAGCTTTAACTCCCATGCAATTATGTTTGGATCAAAAGTCAGTTTAGTGTATGACTTCCACATGGAACTTTCTCTTAGTTCCACACAAATTTTTCCCTCAGACATTAAAGACATCTGAAAGCTCCACAGAATTAAAGGAAAACACTGTTTAAGTTAGGTCCCCCTTAAATTCTGATCTGCCAAATTCTGCCATTGGGTGCTCTCAGATAGTATGAAGGGAGATTTTTAACATGAGAGAGGTGGGAAGATTGTACGAAGACATGATAACCTTGCCCAAGAAGTAAGTTTCCTGTACTCTTCTCTCCAAAAATATAAGTAAAGAGGCCAAAATTGCCAGCATGAATTATTTGAGCCAATGACTTATGCATCAGCAATGTACTCCATTGTAAATCTGCATTCAGGCATGTTTATTCTTATATTATAAAAGTGAAATCCTTAATCCTTTTTTTAAACATCACAACTGAAATTTGACATTTTTAAATTGTATTTTCCACTGCAAGCATAATCACTGTGAGTATGAGCACTTAATGGATCCCTTCTATTTCAAAGGCAGAAATTAAACATGAAAACACAAAGTGACTACATGGGTAATGTTAGAATTGGAATCTACATTTTAAAAAGTTTTGAGGGCCGAAATAAAAGGGGCTATACAAAGTAAAATAGCATATATATTTCACTTTTAGAAAAAAAGAATGGGGTAAAGTGCCCATATATTATATACGGACAAAAGTAGATTTCCTCCATGATCATATACATTTAGTTTGGAAAAAAGCATAAAAATCAAAAGCTTTTCTGAATGTGCATTTTATTCCTGGTTCTAGCAGCATGTTAGAGAAAATATGTAACCCATAACCAGTGGGAAAAGAACTATGTGTGTATACCTGATCATGTGGTGATCCCAGAAATTCTGGCTTCATGGGAGACACTCATTATTTTTGGTGCTTTGGATGCCACTAGTGTTGTTGCTTTTTTTTTTACCCTTCGACCCTTATCTTTTCTCTACTTAGCACATACTTTCTAATCTCTCATACCTGCCACACACAAGTTAATAACAAATAACAACTATACAAAGTCTGTTATGAAAAGATCCAATGTGTTTGATACATTGTACAAACTGATTCCAAGTTATGGTGCAAATTTTCTGCTCCACTTTGCTCTTTTTACGCTGCTCAGGTGACAAAAAGGGAACAGACATTGGACATATCCTCCTAACTATTTGGGAGTGCTCAACAAGTATAGAACCAGCTCAGTTATCTTCCAGGTACACCATCTTCTTCGCAGCTCCTGAGGTAGGAGGCAAGGAGGAGGTTTACATGGAGTGCAATGTATTCTGGTTATGCTCAACTAGTTGGACAGTGCCTTGGCTCTGCAGCCAGCTATTGCATGTTGGGGGAACCCCCACATCGCTGGAATCTATGTTAGGTTTTTGCAGAGAAGCAGGGAGCAGTAGCTGGCTCCCTGGTGACTCCCCCTCTGTTTTATTGAGCCTAATCTTGGCAAAGCAGAGAACTTGGACCTATCTATCCCAGGATAATTTAAGTCTGTGATGAAACTCTGGCACTTGAAAGGCAGTCACTTTTAGGGCTGGGCCAGCTGACTCTAGGTGGAATGGGGATTTATGGGCAGCTTGAACTAAATGCTCCAGAGACAGCAAGCAGCCTGTGCTCCACCTATCATGCTTATTACCAGGCATACTGCTTATTACCATGAACAGTTCGATTGATTTCAGTGTGATTATTCCCAAGAGTAAGCTCTACAATTGGTAAATCGTTGCGGGACTTGGCCTCTTGGCTTATACATTTTAAGTGAGACAATTATAAAAACCTATTTTTTCCAGTCATAATTAATTTAGGCACTTTTCTTTTCCATTATGTGGGATCCCTCCCAAAGGGGTTTTGGGCATGGACTGTGGTGCCATGGGGGCCAGGGAAGGTCAGCAGGTAATCTGCGGGGATGGAGTCATGAAGATGGCCTTTGACTCTGGCCACTTCGGGGGGTTCTGCAGTTTCCTGTCCACAATGCAAATTATGGAACACTGCCAAATGAAATACGACTGATCGACAACTTTGCGGCAATCAGAACTGCCTTTCCTACAATAGCAACCCAATCTCATATGTTTATTTTCTCAGACATAAGCACATGAACAAATAGATATAACACTCCATTCTTATCCTACTTGACTTCTCAGCTCCTTTATGACACTGTCAATCACACTCTTCTTCTTGAAATCTTGTCTGCCTTTGGCTTTTGTGACTCAATCCTCTCCTGGTTCTCCTCCTACCTCTTTAAGTGCTCCTTCAGTGTTTCATTTGGAGGCTCTTCCTCTTCAGTGCTCCATCTTTCAGGGGGAGTCTCAGGGCTCCATATTGGACCCCTGCTCTTCTCCCTCTCCACTGTCTCTGGGTTATCTTATTCACGTATGTGACTTCAACAATCGTGACATGATGACTCTCAGATCTACCGCTCCACCTCTTACCCGTTTCCTTCTGTCCAAACTAAAATTTCAATCCGTCTTTCTGACATCTCATCACTGACATCCAGCCATCCACTCGAGCTTAATCTGACCAAAACAGGGCTCTTTATCTTTCCCCTCAAATCCTCTCCTCTCCCTCTTTTTAAAGTCACTGTGGAAAACACCACCATTGTTTCTGTCATGCAGGCCTGAAACCTGGGCATTATCTTCAACTTGTCCCTTTCTCTAGACCCTTCCATTCAAGCAGTGTTTAAATGTTGCTGTTTCTGCTTGTAAAACTTATGCAAGATCTGGCCTTTATTCTCCAGCCACACAGCTAAAATTCTCCTCGAGACCCTCATTATCATGTGTCTTGACTACTGCAACTTCCTTCTCTCTGGTTTTGACAAATCTCATCTTGCCCGATTTAAAATCCATTCAAAACACTATAGCAAAAAATCTTCTTGGTTCATCTCTTTGATCATGTCACGCCTTTTCTTTGCATTGCTCCACTGACCCTCCTCCCCCTTCACCATAATATCAAATACAAACTTCTTATCTTCACTATTAAGGCACTCCACGGCCTATCCCCGCTGTACCTGTGATCTCATGTATACTTACAAGACGTCAATTCCCAACTCCACTCTGCTAATGACACTGCCCTTGATTGTCCATTTGTCAAATTTTCCAACAAGCACTGCCATGCATTCTCATATGTCACCAGGTGTTTGAGGAAGGAGCTCTCCGTAAAAATCTGCAAGGCCACTACATTATCCTCCTTTAAATCTCTCCTTACAACCCACCTAAGCCCTGGTGCCTACAAAACACTTGAGAATGGTTAGGCACCTTGTGTGCTGTAACTGCTGCCTATTTCACTGTTCATGACTGTCACTATTATCTTGTGTTCCATCCTGTTTACTGTATCCAATGTAAGTTATTAGAATGTAAAGTCTTCTGGCCAGTAACTGTCTTTTTATTTGCACAGTGCCTGGCACAATGGGGCCCCAGCCTCTAGGCACTACCACAATATAAATATTAAATAACAAAAGTAACAAACCAAGCCCGTCTCTTGCTGGTGAAAAAGGAGGAGAAGAGGTATCATTATTGTCATTTTTTAGACTTAGGAAGCACTCAGATACTACGGTGACAGACACCAGTATACGAGCTTATATAGCTACTTGCTAAATGGATAGAGACAATCTGGCACTAACAATGCTAAATTGAAGGCATCAGTTCATGCAGAAATGCAACAATCCATATGCTGAGAATTACAAAATACAATTACATTTTGCTGACAGGAAACACGCTTTTAAATACCTCAGAACTGTTTTCTATGGCCTAACTGAACTAGCTATTCCGTTATAATTTTCTATGTTTCCTATGGGCTTGTCTGGACATAATGTGGTAATGCGCTCTCCAGGGGTGTGATTTCAAAAGAGCACGAATTGTTTCCCATTAATTGGTCTGTGTAGACCGGTGGGCACGAAAGGCTCCCTAGTGTGCCTTAACGTAGTACTGTTTCAAACAGCACTATGTTAAAGCGCACCAGCAGGGTCTACATGGATCAGTTAATGCGCAGCATGTTAGTCTGCTTTAGAAATCACACATCAACAGAATACATTATCCCACCATGTAGGCAAGCCCTACCATAAAGAATCATTTCAAGTAACAAACATAGAAGGGGTATTAGAATAACAGAATCCATGTCAGAATGGGTATCATCAGCACATGGAAAATACACTGTTCCAGTATTTCTGAAACACTAACTAAAATGTTGTTTTTAAAAATAGTTCTGAGCTGCAAAATTTGGACCTGAACTTCCCCAAATGTTGATGAGGTTTGTGTCTGAAGTATGGGTATAGGCCCATTTCTAGCTACTTCAATTGTTCAGGATAACTGAATTTATAGAGACAATTTATTCTCAATGTGAATGATAGAAATCATTTATTTTATGCAAGAACAAAGGATTTCCAGAGAGCTCATTCATTACAATATAGACTAGTTATTGATATAAGACTTCAATCACAGGTTATGTTGATAGCACCGCCATTAAAATGCTACATAATGTTAGACTAGACTAACTTAAAGATTCATATGTGAGGAAACTGACTGGCACCTGTGGCTTCTATGTAACTGTTGTTATTATTCATGAGCTCTAGGCTGCATATTAATCACCTCTTTTCTTCATCACAGTTAGAGAAGTTGAATACAAAAAAGATCAAGACTCATCATCATAGCTATGCCACTGTGAGATTCAAAAGGAAGCATTTCCAGTTTTTCAAATTTTAAATGTAAAATTTTAAGTATAATTAACTGCTTATTTGTCTTAATAAGCACACAATTCTAGTATAATATTTGACAAAAATAAGAGAATACGGACTAAACACTCCATAAAAATTAACGGAGCATTTCAAATCACTAGAAGGTGGAAAATCTCATTCTATTTTTATTTTTCAATTAGTTTTTCCTTTCCTGTTTTTCTGTTAATATGATTTGGATTTTCTGAATCTTCAACAACAATGAAACATATTTGGATGTATATAACAAAAGCCATAGGTTTAAAAAAATCCTCAATGAAGGTTTTGAGACTGGATCACAGTGATGATACAATTTAAAGACATTCTAAAAGTTTTGTTCAAGCTTGTTTTTTCCTTAATCATGCTAATAATAATTGTGAAATGGAATTGCATAATATTAAAGTTTAATACGAATATGGCATCCTAAGGACTGTACAGCAAACCTCTAGCGGAAAATAGAAATTAAAATTTATAAGAATATGATGCATTAAAGATCTAGCAGCTACATAATTTTTTTATTTATTTTGCAAAAAATAGGACTGAAGACATTTTTCACTCCAGTCTTTTACAAACATTTCTCAAATGCCCGCTGGTTATGGTCATTAACTATGGGAAAAGACTGAAAGGAGTGGCTTTACAAAAATATTAACAACATACCACTGCATGAGATAAAAAGAACAGAACATTTAAACTTATATTACATAAAAGTAATTTTTCCCAGTAAATGTAAACATATACCTGGAAAAATAAAACCCATAAAATATTAAACATTATATCCCTGTGAGGAAACCATTGTTAAACCTTGTGCCCTCGTTTCTGCCCCGCCCTCCCCCCGGCCTGTTGTTTATTAGTGGATAAAGGTGAAGTGATCACATAACCTAATGATGAAGGTGTGGTACTTCAGCTAAATAGCAGTTTCATACTAAAGAAATTATATATGAATAAAATGAAAATGACAGTATTGTTTACCATGGCCGTAAGATCTGCAAAACAGTACACAATAACATTTTCTAAAACAGCTGAACAGCAGTACTAATGCCTCTATATTTTTCAAATGTTTATATCCAATGTATTTATAATAATCTTTTCAAAGGTTTGTGAGAAATAAATCTAATCTTTCTCTTTTTTTAAACTATGCATGGTATATGTGCTAACTTACTGAATTCATCCTTCATGCAATTCCAGTTTATTAAAGAGGTTAAAAATTTATAAAACTCTGATGGGATATGGTTTTAATGCTTCATCACACTACCCATCATTTGCTTTTCAATCTAGATCAGAATGATCTTTCCTACTTCTCTGCAATCACCTACCTGCACAGCTAATATTTTCTGAGCATTCTCATGAGAGGCTGCCTGGAACTTCGCCAGCCCAGCCTGGCTATAGAGGCCTCGTTGTCTGAAGTACTCCACCAATGCCCTGTGCATCCTGCTTTGCAGCACAGAGAGCTAAAGGGAGGAAGAAGGGGGAAAAAAGTCAGAGCAGGAGAGGAAATTAATGGCAGTGTTCAAGAAGAATGATGGAGGGAAATATAGAAAGCAGTCAATAGCCCATTCTGCACTGTACGGACCTGACAGGAATTTCACAGTCTCTTGATTTTTCAGCCCACTCATGTGCATTCATCAGAAACCAGTCACATCTGGCTGCCAGGATGGGGGGTTAATTTTCTCTAAATGCCTCAGCAGTTTTGTTCTAGCTGAGGCAAACTCTGTGACTGCAAAGCTGATGAGTAAAATATTTCTACTTCACCCAGTTTAACTCAAAACCGATAGCCTCAGGACATATTGAACCTTTCTTAAAAAAATAATCTTTTGAAGCTTTTTGAATGGCACATCAGGTCAGGGCAAAGTTTAAAATGCAAGTTTAAGACTTTGATGGACATCAGGGCTTTTTTCCCCTTGTAAAGCTTATCAAAGCTTGGCAATGTGTGCTTTAGAGCATGACAAAACTAAAGAGAATTAACTTAGCCATCAACTGCTGAGGGAGAACAATAACAGGAAAGAAATTTCCAGATAGAACTCACTATTAATCTACCTAGCTATAACCATGTGACATGAAAGCATCTAACTGCACTAAATTACAGCAAATGCAGCTGTTGAAAAGTGACACTATTTTTTAATAAGATTTTATATGAAGAAGATACAACAGATCACAGAACTGTCCTGATTAGAAGGGGGTCTAATTGAAATGATTACAACAGGAAATGTAAACAGTGTATTTTTACAATGTATCAGTTACTATAGCAGCATCATTCTCACATCCCATAGTTAAGACTGTGTCTGTATTTCCATAATTTTCAAGTGTTTATAACTCAAACAGAAAAACTTGACATAACAGGTCTCAGTCTAGACACAAACTGTTTTAATCAAAATTGAAAAGCTACCAATACAAAATGTAGTTGAAGATAGCAGTGTGCTCTTATAATTGAAAGTTGGTTTATTTCTTAAACTGAAATTCTACCAGCATTTGTCCAGAATCTGGACTAGTGCCTTTGGCTGATCTGGAAAAACACAAATTAAAACCAACTAAATTAATTTGTTTAGAAACATGATTTTGTGTTCAAGCATGCTAATTATTTCAATAACAATTTCATAGCTATTGTTAGCACATGGCCTTTATGAGTATGCCTGTCAACCACATTTGCAAAATAGATTCTAGCATTCCTTTGGAAATGCTACAATTCATTAAGGTCAATGCTACAGGTCAATAATGAGACCAGTAATAAGGAAGCCTTTACATGATATGCTTAAGAG
Organism: Chrysemys picta bellii; assembly: GCF_011386835.1. Lineage (NCBI taxonomy): Eukaryota > Metazoa > Chordata > Testudines > Emydidae > Chrysemys > Chrysemys picta. The sequence goes on from NC_088792.1 coordinate 216,588,927, forward strand.
CCAGCATAGAGTAATATGAAAAAAATCCACTTTTTCAGAAGGACATAGATTATAGTGATGCCAAAGGAACTATTATGGACTACAGAGTAATTAATAAGCATTTTCAAAATTAACGGCCTAGTTTTCAGAGATGCTGAACTTCCACAACTCCCATTGGCTTATGGAAGCTGTGAGTACTCAGAATTTTAGTAATTCGGGACATAAAATATTAAAACATGTATCTGTATGTCAGAATTTATAATTTATTTATTTGAATTTGTCTATATGAATAGCATAGATGCATTACAATGACATGGAATAAAAAACTGGTAAATAAACTGGGAAAATATAAAAATCAGCCCTAATCACAGCCAAAAGCTGAAACGAAATGTGAACATATTTTTCAATCTAAGTTTGTCTAAGTACCACTGCTCCCTCTCTGATCCCTAACATGCTAAATACTTTTTCTGAAATCTATCTTGAGGTCTCTATGGGCATTAAATCTCTGGTATTCCAACTGTTGCTTTCAAATCTCAGAAGATTTGAGGCTTTTCTGGGCCTTCAGCAGGGAGGCAGGTAAGGGAAGAAACAACACATGACATTTTAATAAAACAGTCTGCTTCAGCCCAACAGAGAAAGTGTCAGATGGAAGGCAAGCCACTATGAAATATTTTCAGTGTTTTGATACCTGCGTGTAGGAATGTGATTATAGAATGGGTTCTTGTGGAAAGGAAAATGAAGGTCCGGGTATGATGGCTGGGTGAGGGCAGAAAGATTTGGTTCAAGATCGTGAAAGGGGCCAGACAGAAAGATGTCAGAAGGTTTGTTTGCATCCAAATTTTTGCCTTATCCAAGCCAAATGAAACCTTCAAAACTTTTGAGTGCCATCTATCACAAATAATTCAGTACAATGTGCACATGGGAAATTGCTGCCTTATAATGCCTGTTTTAAAGAAATGACAGAAAACTTGCAAATTGCAGTTAGGCTAGGCAAGCACATGGGCCTATCTTGCCTATACTCACCCTGTCTTCCTCTCCATGATCTTCCTTTATTTTATTCACTTGCCTGTGGTCTTTAATTAGACTGAGCAGAATAGACATACCTGAGCTAGCTTTGAGAGCAATGAAGGGGTGGCAGCAGAGGCTGTACAAGTCTGCCCTGTGTACTTATTTGGGTAGCTAGCCTGTGCTGCAGTGGCTTCACTACTTGTTACTTGAGCTAGCGCGATCAAAGCTATCTGAGGTATGTCTATATTTGCAGTCACAGTCTGATTGCATTATAGACATACCCTTATTCCCTTGAAGGAGGCCATAACCTTCCCTTCAGTCCTCTACTGGCTCATGTGCCAAACAGGTAGCCTTTAACTCTTTCACAGCTGTTTTATTTTATCACACCTATGAACGTAAAAAGTAAAAAGACAACAATAAAGTAATTGCTAGGTTTCATTGCTTGTAATAACCCTTGAGAAATCTGGAAATAAATTTATAACTGTGTCCCTGTGAATCTGACAAATATGATTTGTTTCTATGCATTCCTAAATAAACTGAATTTAAAATACACCTCTACCCCGATATAACGCTGTCCTCAGGAGCCAAAAAATCTTACCGTGTTATAGGTGAAACCGTGTTATATCTAACTTGCTTTCATCGGCCAGAGCATGCAGCCCCCGCTCCCCCCCCCCCCCCCCGGAGCACTGATTTACTGCGTTATATCTAAATTCGTGTTATATCGTGTCACGTTATATCGGGATAGAGGTGTAGTTATAAACAAATATGTCCTTTCTTGTGATAAAACCTGTAGGAACAGATAGAGAACCCAGACACTGCATGATATTCACCTCATTTCTGACAAATGCTCCCTTAATGGCGCAGGGTTGAAGCAAAGAGTGGGCTACCAAAGGGACAAGCAGCACAGCCTCCAAACCTTGGGGATTCACGGGAAATGAATCTCTAATCCCCCTGCAGTACCTGCCATGCAATGTTACTCTTCTGAGGCTGTGACATTGGCTCAGTTGGCTGCAAAATAACCCCTCTCAGGGGAATAGTGGGGCTAGTGCAGGCACAGAGTAGAAGTTAATGCTGCAAGAAATTTCACAGATTTCTACTTTGCTGGGAGGGGAGAATACTGCAGTGAATGGCTCCTCCCTCCCCTTAACCCATAAACCAGGAAACTTTAACCATATTGCTTTGCTGTGGATGCACTTCTATAAGCTCCTGGGGAGATGAAGTATACTGTGGAGGAGCTGCCCTCCCAATTCTGTTGTTTGGGAGCTTTACTGCCCTGTTTTACCCTGTTTTTGTTGTCGTTCCCCTCTGTGACTCACAGCAGAGGGGAGCATATGGCTGTGTTTATTTAATTCTTTGTTTATATATCAGTATCATGAATAATATCAGCACAGCTCTGGGAAGAAAAAGGGGGTTGTTAATTAGCTGCTGCTGCTGCTGACCCAGCAAAGAGGAGGGTCCCGCAAAAACAGTAGGTCTGATTCTTTTCTTGCCTAGACTAGTTTTTACAGTAGTGTACCTCCACAGACTTCATTTAATTCATTGCTGATTGACCACTAGACCTAATATCTTTATCTGTAATTTCTCATTGGAGGAACCAAGATTCTGAGGCACATATCCCACCAGATTATAACAATTTTTAGGTAGGTCAAATTTTGAACCAAAAGCATGGATAAAAGAGCCAGTACTTTATGCAAACCCATAGCACCAAAGGATAGACAGGGAGCAGTCCTTGTCAATTTTCTTACCCAGGGCTGATATCAGACCAGCTTTTATTATGGTATCCTAGCTGCCTGGGGCTAGACCAAAGCCTCACTGTTGGGCAGATATAGCATAGTACATAGACCTCTAAGAAAGATTCATCTGGTTAAAGGCTCATTATGCCTACTGAATGTAGAACCTGCAAAAATCCAGACTGGAACACAGAGAGGTCTCCAAAGCCATAAGTGCACTTTCAGTGGTGGGTAACATTCTTCTTAGGTTGCTTCAGTTACCACTTCTGGCCAAAGACTAAGTACTGGCATTACATGGAGCTGTGATCATAGGCCTGATTCTCCTCTTACTTATATCTATTTTGCATCAATGAAACTCCACTGATTTCAGTACAGTTCCTGATTTATACCAGTGTCAGCGAAGGGACAATCAGGCCCTCTGTGCTTAAAATTTTCATTTCTACAAATTGGAATTATACAAAAGCTTAACATATTCCAAGAAGGACTAATACAGCAAATCCCAAAGGCTCTAAATAAAGTAACACCTGACAGAGTATTATTCAGGTTGCCTGACACTTCCCATTATAAAACCCTGTTTTCAGTTGCTTATAACTTTGCCCAACCTTAACTGTTTGATCTGAAATTTTCCACGCTGGGTGTCTGGCTCAGGGTGAATTTGTTGGAAAATTTCAACCAGAACACTTCAACTGTTTCAGAGAACGAGGCTAGGGACTATAGTCTGATCAATTCTTACAATGATAAACTTATTTATTGGAGTGCGATGGGCACTTGTCACAGATGACGGGTTCTTTTTCGGTGGCTACTCAGAGTTAATTAAGAAGATGAAATTGGAGAAGACAGAAACTTTATGAGGTTTAGTTAATACAGATATAATTGAAATAATAGAAAAATCAATATACATAAGTATAGCAAAGTGGTTTCTTGCATTGTTCATACTTAGTCTTACACGGTGCATACTTACAACCTTATGGATATCTTTAGAAACAAAGATAGAAGAAATAAGTGGAGATCACCCCCAAAAGAGGGCAGTGGGCCAGGTTTCCTACCTGATTATCCTATGTCATTCCCACACATAAACCACACCTTTTATACAGCTTTTCTTATTCCACCCAAATATGCCCTGGATCATATCTGGTAAGGTGTCAGCCTCCTGCCAGTGTGTGTGGTATTTCAGCTACCCACAGCTAAACTTCTAACTGTTAAAACCTCACTTGCATCAATCAATGTCCAATAGTTTTGATAAGTCAATTTTGTTAGATCCATGATTACCTTATTGGAAAAATAGCCTAAGATGTTTGTCCATGGTTTACCTATTTATCACATAATGCATTGCTAAACTATCACAAGAGACATATTGCTATATTTTATAACCTTAGGTCACGCATATAATACTCTTGCCAGCTTATACCAACTACCAATTTATACTGGGCCTCATTCTAAGCCCTTAACACTTAATGCTTATGACATAGCAAGCCTATTTTAACACACATATTTTGGTTCTTCTACTTGCTGTTACAGCTTCAATAAATTCCATTATTATTTCTATACACATGCTTAGAAAATAGATTATATTTTACTCAAAAACACATACCCTCCAAGAGCAGGTCGGGGTCAACAGGATAAATGTGTTGTTTTTTCCACGCTAAAAAAATTCTGATGACCTTTTCTTAGAAAAGTTCTACCACCCTTATGCTTTGAAGCAAGGGTTGAAACACGACAGTGGATGATCTTTGTATCAGGGCCATATTTCTTGTGATCCCTGTGAAAATCTGTCCAAATTGTGCCAATTTATAAGTCTTTTAAAATGCTCAGTAGAGATAACTATGATTTCAGAAGCTAAAGTCTCCAAAGAATCCATCCTCATTAAGTGCACTTGAGTTTCTTGCAGCTGACCCAAAAGAGCAACTGAGCATGCTCCATCCCAACAGTTCATACAAGTCACCAAACTGCACATGCATCATCCCCACAGAGCAATTGAGCATATTCCAGCTCACGGATATAGGGATGAAGCCAGACTTTCTCTGTAATGGTTTCTTTCAGATGCTGTGGGCCAGGGCGGGGCTGGGCACTGGAAATGAAAGTAGAAAGCCTGTCATGAATCTGGGATACCTTCATTAACTCTATTCATTTGGCACTTCTCTGGACTGATAATGCTGCAAACTGACAGCCAAATTGACTTACTGGGTTCTCATAACATTGTTTTGTAATTATACAATAAGGACCTGTTAACATCAGGCATCAAGCTATGAAAAAATATAATCAAAACAAAAACAGAACAAATACCAGGAGTTTCATTGCTACTATTAATTAGTAGTCACTGTTAGTAGTAGTCACCTACTAAAATCTTCTGATCTAAGCAGATCACCATCACATTTCAAACAGGAAATAATGTGCCATTCCTAAATCTATACTTTCTCTATTTTCAAATTATATTAATCTGGTATCAGAAGACCCAATATGTGTCTCATGTTAATTCAATAATGCGATGTGAATGCTGCATTCTATGTAAATGACATAAGCCTTATCAGTTCCATTCATTGTTACAACTCAAACAATGACAATTACAACAACTCTACAGATTTTGGCACTGTAAGAATGGCAGATTTATGAGAAAAATCCAGTTAATATTTATCTTTTTATATTACTCAACTACCAAGTTACACCTGTATAATATACAAAGCTCCTAGGTAATGAGATATTTCTTTATTGTCAAATCTGTTCCACAGACTGCTGTTAAAGATTACATAGCTCATTTAAATAAAGCTCTTTTGTCAACAGCCTGGATATACTTTAAAAACGAGTAAAAGCCTCATGAAAACCCAAATCTCCAGCTGATGTGCAAGTATACAGGAAAAGATGCAGTGGTCTTTTGACCATATTCCAGTTGTGAAAGCTTTGGTGAGCAGATTAGCAATGTTAAATAATAATAAAAAGAAAAACTATATTTCAAGAATGGTTGGAAAATAAACTAACAAAAGCCTGGAAAATTAAAATTCAGTCTTACACTCTATGGTTAACCCATACTAAAAACAAAATGCCATGAAGAGAAAAATTGAAGTTAAGATTGGCACTTTAGTTTTAACTATTATTGGGAGAAACTAAGGAAAAGCGACGGTAGTATGAATTAAGGACATTTTTCTTTTTACTAGCACCACTATTTAATGGTACTGTTAGTTATTTGATTTTTTTAAAGATTAAACAAACGCTTCTTGTAGAATTAGCCCTTTGAAGAAATAAAATACCAGCAGTTGAAGTGATTTCTAAATAGTCTATTTTTATTATAGACATTTTAATTTCTCTTTGTCTTACCCACATTTTATCCATGTAAAATCACCCTACAATTTACCAAAAAATTCTGTTGATTGGGCAGTTGTATAATATAGCTGACAGCAGCCTTTCCTAAACCATCCACACTTTTCAGGTTTCCTCATTAGCTTTGGTGTAGTCTGATTTCTACAGCTGGGATTAAGGCCGGGGGGGAGGGGGAAGGGAATTATTTGTGAACATTTTGGAAAATAAACTGAACTTTGATTTATCACATTCACATCCCTTTTGTATACTTTTTGCAAATATTTGCAGGAATAAAGTGTTGCTCATATGTATGTTCATGGAAAATGAATTTGGAGCTTGTAGTTGAATTTTTTGGGGGATGATAGAAAAATTATTTTTGTTGGAAGTAGTGTAGCTACTCAGAATTGCATTTGTGGATTAGTAAAAGAAGCGGCTAGACCACAGTGCAAAGAGCAAGAGGTAGAAAGTAAAGGCCATATGAAAGAGGGAAGGAGAGAAGAGGAGGAGAATGTAAAGAAACAGCATGAATACAATGACCTAAAGAGAGAGAGAGAGAGAGAGCATGGAAATAAGGAGGATGGGTGCAAGATTCTGCACCTAAAGAAAGAATCCAAAGAGGCCACCATATGAACTTTATAATCTTGGTAAATGAATGAGAGCAGCTCAGATAGCAGTTTTACAGCTCTCGTCACAGAAGGCTCTTTTCTTCTTTGCCCTTGACATTGCTTGGGACCTAGTGGAGTGACTAGGCATTTCAGAAGCAGGTAGTTTTTTAAAATGTAATGTACAGTTCTCTGACAGCTGCTTCAACAAATATAAAAATTGAGGTGTGATTCTCAGAAGTTCCTAAGTCCCACTGAAAGTCAATGAGACTTCTGTACCTAACTCACTGAAGGCACTTCTGAAAATCCCACAGGGGGGCTTTGGATACCTTTAGACCCTTTTTTCAGTAATCCTGGGCCAACCGCAGAGCATGTGACTTTTAGAATAGGGCTGTTCTTTTCAAATAGAATTTGGAGCTCTGTCCTCATGCAGAGAATATTTTCCTTAGGTTTGATGTTTTAAAGCAGAAGTGAATACACTTTAGCTCTGAATTTGGATCTGTTCTGAAGCACAAACCTATGTGGATCTTGAACTCCTCAAGAAATGGATCCTTACAGGAAAGTGTTCCTGGTTTGTTGACAATAATCACAGAGGAAATAGCCATAAGGGACAATATGAAAATAAAAGCAAACGTCCAAATATGTGAACATGAGAGAGTAAAGTAAAACTCCTTTTAGATACTGGAAACCTGATAGCTGGTCTGAGACATTTGACAGTCTTGAGGATACAAGAGACGTGAAGATGAACTGTCTGCGTGTCTTTATAGCAGGTTCAGAGTTGAATTTCAAGGGCTAAAACTTTTATCCTTAAAGAACTGTAGCCAAGCCCTGTATCATTTCCCTCTAGAAAAACTATCTATCTAGGTACTCATATGGCTCCATTGTTGAAGTATCTGAGAGCCTCTCAAGTATATAAAAATAGAAATAATCTTTATCTTCTCAGTCAGGAGGGGAAATTGTTTCTTTGCCTGCTTTTGTGTGTGTGTGTGATTGGAGGTGGGGGTAGGAATTTTGCTTTTAGTTCTGAAAGTGGTGAGGTCTGTAGTCATTTTTGTCTCTTGCAGGAGTGAGTTCCATTATCTAGATCCAGCTCCTCTGAAAAGTATCTTCTGCATTCATGAGCTTCTTCTATTGATTGATAGATTCATTGTGGAACGCAGATGTCATGGGAGGTAATGGTCAACAAGGGAAAGGCAATCGATTTCTCAGATAGTTACAGAACAATCCCACAGAGTTTTTTTTAAAATTAGGATAGAAACCTTGAACTGGACTCTGAATGTAATGGGGAGCCAGTGACAGAGCAGAGGGCAAGGGAGTTATATCCTCTGTGACCTGTATTGATAAGCAGATGGCATTTTGGATTTATAAATCAATTTATGGTCTGGAAAAGTGCAGTGGAAATCCCTTGTGCTTGAGTCTGCATCAGACTGTGTTTTTGGATACCAATGTTCAATGTTCTCCTGAAGGGTATGAGATGGTAGATGCTTGAAAGGAAAAGATATTTTAGACTTCTCTGAGTGGACAATCATGTGACACAATTGTCTGGGAAATCTGAATTTGAGCCAAGGAGTCTTCGATTATTGGTAAAGGCTCAATTTGGGGTGAAGTATGTGCAGAAACTGAAGAGCAAGTATGCTGAAAAATGCCTGTCTCTTTTCCTGCAGCCAGTCTCTTTTCCTGCAACTTAATATGCTAGGAGTTAGCTCTGACAAGTCAATGGATGTGGAAGGAGTTGCTGTGCTCAGATGTCCATGAGAATAAGAGGGGTCAAAAGAAACTTGTTGCCCATCTGCTCTGACATTACAGGCTTTGCACAGGTTGGGGAGCACATCAGCTCCCCAGGCTCCCAGCAAGCATGTCTTCGATCTTTGGTCAGTTACAAACCTGGTTGAATTTGATGGGTGTGATATTCAGACTAAGTGAGGCAACAGTTAAATACTCTTTTGGTTAGTAACAGCTGAAATAGTGGAAGCTGCTATCCAAAGACTACACTGAATGCAGGGGCTGCGGACTAACTGGGTCGATCTCTGTGTGTATCCATGTGTAACAAGCAGTCAGAAAGCAGAGGGTGAGAACAGAAGAAAACTAGGAGATAGCAAACAAAGCTCTTGTAGTGTGGCCCTGAGACAAAGAGAGAGAACTTTTGGAGCAAAATGCTATCTGGAAGACAGGCTTTGCACTATGAGCAGGGAAATTGCTTCCTGTTTTTTTGACCCTACTGTGTTCAAAGGAACAGGACTTTGTGTACATTCTTTCTAAATAAACATGATTCCAACATGGAAATACCTGACTCTACCATCAATTTCTCCTGCCTATGCTGAACCTGCTGCCATCATTGCCATGTTCCACATCCTCCTCCCTCAAACGTCCTATGAGATGTATGGTGTGGGGGGAAAGGGGAAAGTTCGGTATCCCTTGCACTCAACATCAGGGGAGGGTACAAGGACCAGAAGGCACCTATGATGGATTTCACTGAGCCTCTCCTGCTCGACCCTCTCTCTGCTTTGCTGAATTAGGCTCTCTGGCCTTTTGCTACACACACACACACACACACACACACACACACACGTAGGGTCACACCCCTCTGAAGACACAGACTGATGTCAGCTCTGTGTGAGAGGACTCCCACAGCACTCACGTGCACACCCCTTTTAGAAGATAAACCCAAAATAATACTGTCTTGCACTGTATAGAAAAATCTGCACAGCATAAGCTCATAAAAATCCACCCTCTTCCTCAATGTGAAGATAGATGTGCATGACTTCTTGCCTCCCAGTTAGAAATTACATAAACTGGGTTTAATAATAAACAAAATAAGTATATTAACTACAAAAGGTAGATTTTAAGTGGTTAAAGGGATAGCAAAGAGAACAAAGCAATTACCTTAGTAAATAAACAAAAGCCGCAAACTGAGCTTAACACACTACATAGGTAGGATACAAATTATCACTCAGGGTGAGAATTTGCTAAACAGGCTGGGAGATTCTTAAGGCACAAGTTGCCTTGACTTTCCCAGGTTTTCTTACAGAGGCTAAAAATCCTTCCAGCCTGGAACCATCACTTCCCACAGTTCAGTTTTTGTTCCTCAGATGATTTCAGGTGTGTTATTATAGGAAGAGTGAAGTCCCTTCCTGTTGTCATTGTCCCTCTTTTATATCTTCCCCACACTTGCTGGAAAGCTTTTTTGCTGTGACCTGGGTCAAACAGTTCCCACTGTATAGAGCTATCTGATCTGGGTCAAACAGTTTCCATTGTGTAGCGTTATCTCTGAAAGGTTTCTATTGCACACAGTTCCTGGGGTAATCCATATGCTTGTGTGCATTTCTTCAATAAGCCACTAACATTGTTTGGCCTCATCCAACGTAGGCACATTTGAAATACAGAGACATGGTCAGTATTCCCAGCTTCAGATACAAAAATGATACATGAATACAAATTGGATAATCACATTCAGTAAATTATAACCTTTCCAATGATATCTTACAATACCCATCTTGCATAAAGTATATCTTAGTTATACCATATTCATAGCATAAATATAGTTCTATGAAGAATATGGGATGTAACATCACAGCGCCCATTCCCACACCTTTGATTGTTATTGAAGTGCATCTGTAAGCAAGCTGTCCTTGTTTCTCCCCCCACAGTGTTATCAGCCCTTTTGCCTCAGGTTATCTTACTTTTCTTTGCTGTCTCTGTCTGTCTGTGTGCATAATAGAATTTAACCGATTGAGGAGAAAAGGTTCTTTATTCATTCAACACACAGTGGTTAGTGGGAGTAGAGTTTACAGGGGAGAAAATGCAATGAAGGGGATAGTTTGGTAAGGAACAACAAAGTTAAGTGTCACATTACTCTGGCTTATTGCTGAAACTGGTTTTCAAAGCCTCATGGAGACACAGAGCCCCTCGATGTGCTCTTCTTATTGTCCTGGTGTCTGGCTGTTCAAAACTGGCTGCCAGGTGATCTGCCTCAACACCCCACCCCGCCAGAAACTTTTTTCTCTTTGTTTCACAGATATTATGGAGAACACAGCAGGCAGCAATAACAATGGGGATACTGCTTTCACTGAGATTTAACCTAGTAAGCAAACAATGCCAACCACCTTTTTAAATGTCCAAAGGCACACTCCACCACCATTCTGCACTTGCTCAGCCTATGGCTGAACCGGTCCTTATTGCTGTCCAGGTTGCCTGTGTACGGCTTCATGAGCCATGGGAGCAAGGGGTAGTCTGGGTCTCCCAGGATCACGATTGGCATTTCAACATCACCAATGGTTATTTTGCAGTCTGGAAAGAAAGTCCCTGCTTACAGCTTTCTGAACAGACCGGAGTTCCTAAAGATGCACACATCATGCACCTTTCCTGACCATCCCACGTTGATGTCAGTGAAATGGCCCGTGATCCATTAGCGCTTGCAACACCGTTGAGAAGTACCCCTTTTGGTTTATGTACTCTTTGGCAAGGTGGTCTGGTGCCAAGAAAGGGATATCCGTTCCATCTATAGCTCCACTGCAGTTAGGGAATCCCATCATGGCAAAACCATCCACTACGTCTTGCACTATTGCCCAGAGTCACTATCCTTCTTAGCATATGTCTGTTGATGGACCTACAAACTTGGATCACAACAGATCCCACGGTAGATTTACCCACTCCGAATTGATTCCCAACTGACTCGTAGCAGTCTGCCATTGCAAGCTTCCACAGAGCTATCACAACTCACTTCTCCACTGTCAGAACAGCTCTCATTTTAGTATTGCTGAGCTTCACACAGTTCTTGGAAAGTGGCCTTATGCATTTGAAAGTTCTGCAGCCACTGTTCATCATCCCATAGCTGCATAATGATGCGGTCCACTAGTTAGTTGTTTCCTGGGCCCAGAAGTGGTGCTCAACTGTGTCAAGGTGATGCATGACTGTCACCAGAAACTGTGAATTGCTCCACTCTATGTCTTCCAGCAGGGCTGCTTGAGTGGCATCAAATTGTCCCGTGTGGCAGCTCCTGTATCGGCTGCGTAAATACTACAGGATAAAGCGCGAGGCGTTTGTAATGCTCACAACAACAGTGTACGTGCTTATCGTACTATGGCGTCTGCCCGGGTAACCCGGGCTTATGAAAAAAAGGCATGAAAAAGCCTTGGTTTGTTTGCCGTTGATTTCAGGGAGGGAGGGAGGGAGGGAAGTGCATCATGGGAGGCTAATGCCATGTTCCCATAACCACCCGTGCAAATGTTTTGGTCCCATAAGGCATTGCAAGCCCAACCCAAAATTCCACTTGGCTATATGAGCTATCCCATAGTGCAGTGCTCTGTGCGTCGATGCAAGCCCTGCTAGTGAGGATGCACTCCGACGATACAATGAGCATAGTGTGGACACGTAAGATCGACTTGCTTAAATTGGAGGCTCGATGTCAACTTACATGAAGTCGACTTAACTTAGTAGTGTGGATATGGCCATAGTGGAGAACCACAAACAGGCCTTCTTGTCACACCTCCTAATGCCTTTCCATGTTTCCTTCCTCTCTCTTATAATCTGTACTTCCCCTGGGGCTCCACTAAATGAGAAAAGAGAGGAGAACTGTCTGGGGATCAACTGGATCTCCTTCCTGTAGAACATGATTTGAAGCCCTCACTTCTTAGCATCCTAAAGGAGACTAAAAAAAAAAAAGAGTCAGGTCAGCAAAATAACCACAAAAAGAAAACAGAATAAATATTTTGTTTTTCTTTCTATAATGTATTAAATCATTAAAGAATGGGTAATAAAAACACAAGTTTGTTACCTCCTTCAGCTGTGCTACCCATAGGTGGTAGTACTTGGCCAAACACTCTCCAGGAATAGAAGCATAGAGTTGATCTGATGCCAGTTTTAGAAGGTAGTCTGCCACAACATCCACAATATGAAAGTCAAGGTGCAGCCTGTGCCCCTCACAACACATACACAGTGTTTTGTGCAGGCCAGAATATTCAAAGTATCCCATGAAGCAAAACAAAATTGTTAACACATACAAACAGAAACTCCATATTATATATATCATGCAGTTGTTCCAGGAAACTGTGCCATGGATTGAAAGATAGATTCAAGGATCCAGAGTCTCAAATATAGGCATGGAGTACTATGGGTGGATGCAGTGACTGTATATATCCAAAACAAGATGGCTAATGTGAACATACTACATTGCTGCAAAATATATTAATTTGCTCACACAATGCAAGTTGCAAAAATGCTATTCTGTAGTGCAGACAAGGCTATTTCGTCCACTCTTGGACTTTCCTTTCTTCATCTTCCTTGGCCGCTCTGTTCCTCCAGATATTCTCTAGAAACTCTCTACTTTTTCTACAGTTGGCTCTTCTAGACTTTTCCTATAACCTTATTCCTGGTGTCTCTGAATGCTTTCAATCTTCCTTTCATGTCTCCTCCTCACCAGTTAGCATCAGAGATCAGCAGCCATCAGTCAGATTCTTATTGTAGATCATTATTTATAATATCTCATGCTAAATTACAAACCAGTGCTTTATGTAGCAATGAAATAAAGCCTCTGGAATAGTCTCTTTTTATAAAAGCTTCCCTCCACAATAGATCATATTCTTCTCATAACTTAAAATCTATTTTAAAAGCTAAATAACTTATTTGCAGACATATGAGGAAGGTACCATATACACCTCTACCCCGATATAACGTGACCCAATATAACACGAATTCTGATATAACACAGTAAAGCTGCGCAATCCAGCAGATCAAAGCAAGTTCGATATAACGTGGTAAGATTTTTTTGGCTCCCGAGTAGAGCGTTACATCGAGGTAGAGGTGTATTAGCCACTTCCTTCTTTTTTTGAAGAGAAAATTACTTGCCTCAAGTTCTTGTTCTCTGAAAGTAGCATTTATAAGAGATTCAAAAGTTTGGGTCCATGTTTCTGCAATGACAGGGATTGTAATGCTCCCTTTTATACATTTCTAAAACCATTAAACCACCTTGTCAGTAGGTGTCAGATGCCTCTTTACGGGTAAGATACAACAATTACAAACTTATTTCCCATTCTTGTTTAAATCAGTTATACTCAGATCTCAGTGGTTCAGGAACCAAATTAGTGATCAACATTACCCAAAAGAGCCATCATAGTGTGAATTCATTGTTTCATTTACTATTTTATATATATATATTCTAACAGCAAAATGACTGACCAAGTATTATTATTTTATCAACTACAATTGGTAAACAACATAGTGAAAGCATCCTGATTGGTCAATAATTAAATTACACAGTGTTTTAATATCATGAGCTGTAAAGAGCTGCAGGAGACATATTAAAAAGCCACTTGTGGCTTGCGAGCCTCAGCCTGAGTATTACTGGTCTAAATTAATAGAGATGAATATATGAGCAATTGGTCTGAATTCAACAAAATGAAATTAAATAAAGACAAATTCAAAATACTTCTTTTAGGAAGGAAAAATCAAATGCACAACTACAAGATGGGGAATAACTGGCTAGGTATTAGTACTGCTGAAAAGGATCTGCAGGTTATAGTGGATCACAAATTGAAAATGAGTCAACAATGTGAGGCAGCTGCGAAAAAGGCTACTATTGTTCTGGGGTGTATTAATAGAAGTGTCGTATGTAAGACACGGGGCGATAATTGTCCTCCTTTACTGTGCACTGATGAGGCCTCAGCTTGGAGTACTGTGTCCAATTCTGAGCACCACACTTTAGGAAAGATGGGGACAAATTGGAAAGAGTCCAGAGGAGGACAACAAAAATGATAAAAAGTTTAGAAAACCTGACCTATATGGAAAGGTTAGAAAAAATGGGCAAGTTTGGTTTTGAGAAAAGAAGACTGAAGAGGGAACTTATAACAATCTTAAAATATGTTAAGGGCTCTTATAAAGAGGTTGGTGATCAATTGTTCTCCATGTCCACTGAGGGTAGGAGAAGTAGTAATGGGCTAAATCTGCAGTAAGAGAGATTTAGGTTAGATATTAGGAAAAATGTTCTAACTATAAGGGAAGTTGTGGAATCTCCGTCATTGGAGATTTAAAAAAACAGATTGGACAAACAGCTGTAAGGGAAGGTCTATGTTTACTTGGTCCTGTCACAATGCAGGGAACTGGACTTGATGACTTCTGGAGGTCTATTCCAGCCCTACATTTCTATGATTCTATGAAAATAATACAACAGGTAATTAGTGAGAGACCCTTCTTACAATGCCTTGATGCAGTGTCTGTTTAATACCGACCCCATAAGTTGCAGTCTGAAGCTCTCAAAGATGCCCAAGGCTCCACCTCTGTAGTAAGTCTCCCCAGACTGTTATGGAGCACTAAGAACTGCAGGTTGTAGAGTGAAATGCACTTTCAGCCTCTGTTCCATTATGGATGAGTCTGATGTTCATTTATTGTATACTAGCACTTCAGAACGTGTGTCTGTGAGACCCTACTTAGAGTGCACACCCTGAAGTATGATGCAATCAGAAGTTTTAAATATATAAATATATAAATTATAGCATATATTATACAGTTGCAATATATACAAGACAAATTCATTCAGCAGAAAACATTAAAATAACAAAATTAGACAAAAATTGCAATATTGAATATTTCCATAGGCTTGCATATTTAAAGACTCGTGTTCAGCTCTGAAGCTCATGTTTATTCTCCCTTCTCTCTGAGGGCTGAGCAAAGGTAGAACAATCCCCAGCTTCCCACCACTTTTTAATTCAATAAAAATTCATCATAATTGGTGCTTATTCAAGTATAGGTCAAAGGCATACCAGGTGCTACCATGTGATCTTCAAACTGATTTTCACCGATTTTATCAAGAAAGCTACGTTTTTTACCCTTCTTTCAAAGCCACATTTTTATAAGTCATCTCAAATAATAGTGTCAAGTATCAAAGGGGTAGCCGTGTTAGTCTGAATCTGTAAAAGCAACAGAGGGTCCTGTGGCACCTTTAAGACTAACAGAAGTTAGTGTTTCTAGACATACTAGAGGCCTGTGCAATAATAACCAAGACAGAAACCCACTTCTCTGGGCAAGGTATTACTGTTTGGTGTTACTGAAACTACATATAATACTTGAATCAACGACGCATGTAACCAGATGTCAGTTTGCAACCTCCGTCCAGCTGGACTGACAAGTCTTTCATAACTCACAGTACCCCAAACGGATTGAATATACTACCACTAAAAAAAAAAAAAAAAAAAGTGAAGGAACCAAGTTACTGTATTGAACTATTTTGGCTGCAGTTTTCCAACAAATTCAGAATGAGTCAGATACTCAGCCAGGAAAATTTCAGCCTGAATGGTTAAAGTTTGGCAAAGTTAAAACCAACTGAATACAGGGAAGTGCTGGGGAACCTTAATAACAGGTGGTGCTATTAACTTGGCTTATAATACATCCACACACTGGATATTAAAGTATTCCCTCAATACATTGATATATATTGGTCTATCATTTTACAATAAAATAACACCATTTAATTCTCTGCACAGCAAAGTTGGTTTGAAATCCCTTTATAAGCAATAAATAAAGCCTTAAAACCCTGTGAAACAGGGCACTGTTATATTCATTTTATAGCTGGGAAAAATGAGGCAGAGAGAGAGAGATTCAGCAACCAGTCCAAGTCAGAAGTCTTTGGCAGAACCCAGATCTTGTAACTCTCAATTCTAAGCTTAGTCACAAGACTGTATATGATGAAAGCACCAGTTACAGCTTATTGAGTTTTGCTCCCTCTTTGTTATGGATGAAAAATATAATGTATCCTCCCCCAAAATTAGAGCATTTAGTCGTTGAGCACAGAATGAATTTTCAGAGAATTTACAGTATGTAAAACAGCTAATCACTTTATGATTTAAAATAATTTAAAATGGGTCCTTTAAGAAATTTAGCATCCTGTGTGAGACTATGTTTTGGTCCTGAATGATCCTTAATAACAGAATAGCACAGACCATTCAAATATTCAAAACTTTTTCTGCTTCACAACTAAAGTTGCTTTTTCACCATCAGCTAAGGAATAATGTTTTTCTAAAAGGAATTTCATGCAATGGCTGCCATCTCTCATTGTTTAAAATGGGAATAAAGCCATGCTGTCAGGATAGTACCTCATAACAGCATAGGGGGTGCACTGAGAAAACACTACCTGAAGCAAAGGAGAAATCTTTATAGCACAGAACTATTGGAATTCTCAGATCCCTGTTTTGCATAGCTCCAGTCTCCCTAATGCAGTCCCCTTCCCCAAACACAGCCCATCCCTCCCTAGGCTCAGAAATATCTCTGCTTACCCCAACTCATCCCATGTCCTCCTCACATAAGGCTTCTTCCCTTGGCTCCCCACAGTTCTGCTTTCTGGTGATGTAAGTGCAATTGAAATGGGCAGTATAAGGAACTACAGCGGGAGAAGATCGGGGGAAGTCAGTGGAGATGTGACATTAGATTTTCATACATAACTAAAAAACCTAACAGCAACAACAAAACACAAAACAAAAAACCCCATCAACAAACAAAAAAACTCTGTAGCCTGTATAGCTAAACTAATAAGTCAATTACAAATTAAGAGTTAGATTCACCAGCACTCTGGTTGCTGTATGGTGCTCTAGTGACGAAAAGCAACCATAAGTCAGTCTTACTTGGCCAATACACTGACTGCTTTATAATATTCTAGAGTGTTGTAAAGTACTCATTCAGAGTCAAAGAATCTGACCCTAAAAGTTAAAAATTTAATTAAGTTTTAAGATTGACATTTCATATATTTAAATAATTAGAACTAATATGCGGTAGAATTCTCTTTGGGATTCTTGTTTAGTGTTCATGTATAACATTTTTTAAAATTAGAAAACACTCAAGGAAATTCTCAACCAAAAAATTACATTATTACTACTTACCCTTGCAATTTTGAGGATTCTGCAATATTAGGCCTCCACTGCAATTTTGACAGTGAGAGCCCCGGGCCCCCACTCTCAACCCCAGTCAGCTGACAATGGAAAATCACAGAAAATAATGGACTTTATTATCACAATGCACTGAAACAGATGGTTTGCTCCCCCAATTCTGGATCTACTTTGTTCTGGGCCAGTCCCCTGGCACAAGTTGGAGCAATGTAAAAGCTACTGTAACCATTCCCAACAGCTCTAAAGGGTGATGAAAGCAGCTGAAAACTGCTGGGGTTTACAAGAACCGAAGCTATACCCGCTATGCTGGGATCCATGAAGAAAAGGTGGTGTAGAAGCCACTATGGGGCAATATACTACCCAAGAAAACCTCTACACAAGGGAGATCATCCAAGGGCTGGATTTGCCAGGTTTAAGGATGCTTTGTGCTGGCACAGCAATCCAAAACAGCAGGCGCATCCCAGAACTGGGTTTACTATAGAGGTAGCTGCCGTTACAGCTATAAAATTGTCCGATGTCTATCCTCAACACATTTTCTGTTGATCAGTATTTAATAAAACTTGTAACTATTGGGTTAAAATCTTCCAGGCTTGAAGGTATATTTTTTGCAAGTCTGGGCAAATATGGTTCCCATGACTCTGAGAACAATAGGAGTGACAAAAAACTAACCTTTCCCATTATAAAAGTTTGGGATATCCTTTTGAATAGCTATGGTAGTGAAGTGAGCAGGGGTAGAAAATTTAAATTTGACAGCAAAATGGCTTTCAGGATTCAGAGGTGCTTTTTTGTATCCCAGTGAAAGTCTACTTTGCCTTGGCTCAGTTATAAGACTTTGAATATGTCCTGTCATACATGTACATTAGATTGGGTGCAAGTTACCAATGTTGGTAACATTCCAGGTTCTGGTAGGTTGTACTATGCATACACCCAAATCTCACTGAATTATAAACACAACTCCTGAGTCCCCCCGAACCTGGCTGGGAGAAATTTATAATCAATTGAGGAAAACAGGATCTATTAAAATTTCCTGTAGCTTACTAGAATGAGCACATGTTTGAGACAATAAGAACTTGAGTTCAAGTTTCACTTCATCAACTGAAGGTCCTTCATAATTCTCTGCAATTCACAACCCTTATATAGCAAAACCTTACATTACTCTCATAGGAGTTCGGCAAACATCATTACTCCCAAAACTGAAGAGGTTGTTTCAGGAATGTTCTATATTTGTAAATATGTATTGTGAAAGACCCAGACCAGTGGGATACAGGAGTCTGGTAGAGAGCAAATATACTGGTCACTGGATGAGTAGTTTTCTGTTCCCTGAGTGACCAGACCTATTGGGATCCAGGAAGTGGGCAGGCTAAAGGATCCCCCCCAGCCTAAGGGGGGGTCCACAGGACCTGGAGACCAAAAAATTACAGGGGACAACTAATAAAAGAACAGGGACAGGAGTGAGGTCAAAGGGTCAAACGAAGCGAACCAGACGGGGACACCGAGCAGAGAACCCCGGACAGCGCCCACTGCTCCTCGAAGGCGTCAAGGGAGCCAGTGGACGCCGCCCAGAGGAACTCTGCCCGGATACGTGAAAGAACGGAGGACCTGAAATACGCCCCACAGTCACAGGAAACTCCATCCGCCAACCTCCTTACTCTGGTTTTATAGATAGCCAGTTTCGCTAGGGCCAGAAGGAGGTTGACCAGGAGGTCCCGCGACTTTGTGGGGCGATGGATAGGGAGTGCATAAATAAAAAGGTGAGGAGAAAAGTGCAACCAAAATCTTAACAAAATATCCATGAGGAGCCGGAATAGGGGCTGCAGCCTGGCGCACTCCAGGTAAACATGCGCCAGAGTCTCCCTCACGCCGCAAAAGGGGCAGGTGTCTGGGATAGGGATAAACCGCGCCAAGTACATGCCCGTGCTCACGGCTCCGTGAAGGAGCCACCAACTGATGTCCCCGGTGGGCTTCGGGATCAGAGCAGAATAAAGGCTGGCCCACCGGGGCTCCTCACCCTCCAGAGGTGGCAGAAGGTCCCGCCACTTCGTATCGGGGCGGGACGCGAGGGTGAGGACATGAAGAACATGGAGCACGAGCGTGTCTAGATGTTTCCTTGGCGCGGTCCGGAACAGAACCGGCTGCAGCCGGCTCATGGCGAATGGATGGGGAGGGGGCCGGTTGGGTCCACGGGGCAGGGGCCCGATGAAAAAGTTTGGAGGGCTCGGAGTGGAGGGTGGGTGGGGCGTGCCCTCTCGCAGGACCCGGTCGACATAGTCCCGAGCAGCGGGCGGCAAAGCGGCCCTCACCTCCTGAAGTACGCACCGGGGAGTACGAGGTCTGGAGAGCCCCATGCGCTGAGCGAGCGTCAGGGGATCCAGCCAGTCTCCCCGGTCGTAGTCCAGGAGGTCTCCGACTTTGGTGACTTCTGCCAGGACCAACCTCTGGCGCACCATGGGGGACTCCGCCACCCGCACACAAAGCTGGGGGTTGTGTAGCAGGGGTTCCGCGAGGAGATCTGCCCCCACGGTGGCTGAGTGACCAGAGCTGGGGCTGCACTAGAGTAATCAGGAACCTGCTAGAACCAGTTAAGGCAGGCAGGCTAATTAGGGCACATGGAGCCAATTAAGAAGAAGCTGCTAGAATCAATTAAGGCAGGCTAATCAGGGCACCTGGGTTTTAAAAAGGAGCTCACTTCAGTTTTTGGTGTGAGTGTGAGGAGCTGGGAGCAAGAGGCGCAAGAAGCTGAGAGAGTGTGCTGCTGGAGGACTGAGGAGCACAAGTGTTATCAGACACCAGGAGAAAGGTCCTGTGGTGAGAATAAGGAAGGTGTTTGGAGGAGGCCATGGGGAAGTAGCCCAGGGAGTTGTAGCTGTCATGCAGCTGTTACAGGAGGCACTATAGACAGCTGCAGTCCACAGGGCCCTGGGCTGGAACCTGGAGTAGAGGGCGGGCCCAGGTTCCCCCCAAACCTTCCAATTGACCTGGACTGTGGGTTCTTCCAGAGGGGAAGGTCTCTGGGCTGTTCCCCAACCCACATGGTGAATCTCTGAGGCAAAAAAATCCGCCAATAAGCACAGGACCCACCAAAATAGAGGAGGAACTTTGTCACAGTATATAGATAATAGTTAAGATGCCAGTACATAGTTCTCAAGAGTATGTAGTATAATTCCTGGGTTTTGTAGGATAAAACTTGTTGTGCACTGCAAATGGCTTCCTCTGGCAGCTGTAATGAGAGGTTTCATGTACAAGATCCTATAGAAAGTTTTAAAGCTAGGAACAGAATTCAGCACTCTAAGGTGGTAGGTCTGTCTCATCCACTAGCTCACTGCTTCTCAAAACAAACAGTTCAGATCAATGTTTGCTTTGCTAATTGTATAAAGGAAGTACTCATGCTTATCCAACTTCATCAAGTTCTCTAAGGTGACAAACTGTTATGTAGATGCAAACTATTAATCCCATTTTACAGATAGGAAAATGGTGACAGAGAAAAGTTGAATGGGTTGTCTGTGTGATATTACTGTGTAGTGGACTATGCCTTGTCTTGTGGCCCTATAGAGCCTGAGTTCCTGGATCTGATACTTGCTGAGTGAAAAAGAGAATCCAGGCTAATCTTACAGGATCTACAAAGATACATGAGGAAAGGTGTCCTGGTTGTACTGAATCAAATAATTCTAGATCTAAGATTTCTATTTGCTCTCCTTTTCTTAGAAAACTCCCAGTGACTATCCTACGTAATCATACAATTTCTCAAATAATACAAAATAATATAATTCAATATTTTCTACTGCCTTGGAGGCATGCCTATAACGAACCTCCATAAATCAACACTGTGACTAAAAAATGGATCTTCAGTACCAAAAATACAGCATCTGAGTTGAGGGAATAAGGTCTCTGCAAGTACCAAGCTCTTAGCCTATATATGGTTCAGTCATTAGGGGGAGGCACATTAATACACAGTTAGCCAGTGAGTTACACATAGTTGTGGAGCACAGATATCTTCACTGCATGCTGAAAATTCACATGGATAAATAAAGTGCTCTGAATTTGTAAACTGTACAGTAATGAAGCTCCTCCTTCAGCATACCTCCTCACAATATCCAAAGGAGGGACAAAAAAAAGTCTATAGTAGGGAGTTCTGTTACAGCACACTTCCTACAGATATAGAAACAAAAGAATGGTATTATATTGTATTAATTGAGAAATAGTATGTGATTGTATAATTACAGACTTTATCTTATTGCACAGGCAGCAGGTGTGAAGCAAACTCACAGCTGGATCAGTGCAGTTCACTCAGCTACAATGACTCACCCGCTCCAGGAGAGCCTGCAGTGCCTCATCCCTCAAGCATCTTGCAGCAGCTTATCCCCACCCAAGGCTCAGGTCAGATGACTGCCAGGCACAGGTATTTCACTCTCACCACCAGAGCCACAAGTTAATCTGTGCATCAGCATCATTTAGCTGCCTCGTGGTGTTACAGACTCCTAAGCTTCCAGCCTACCCTCAATCCTGTTCATGCCCAGTCTTGACTGAGCCTTGTTCCAACCAGCTTCAGCCTTGTCCATGTCCTGTTCCGACCTCGCTCCAGTCTCTTCCTGACCTATTCCAACCCTCCATCTGCTTTTGACCTCCAAAGCCTTGGACTGATTCCAACTTGACTCCTACTTCAGCCTGCATTTGAGTTCTGACTTTGATCCTAATTTGGCTTGTCTCTGGACTCTGACCCATGGTCTGTCCACTGACTCCAGTCTCAATGTTGCTCTCGTCCAGTTCTGATTCTATGTCCAGCTTCAACCCTTGGTACCTGTTCTTGACCACTGCTCCAACCACCAGGCCTGACCACCTAGAACACTCAGTCTGACAGAAAGGGGAAGAGTTAAAGTTGGGTGTGCAACAGGTCACCCTCATGCGGCATTTCCATGACTTTTGAGTACTTAACCATGCAACTTTAAGATTCTCAACCTAGTTCTTTATATAGAATGGATGCCACATCCATCTTTCCAAGTATAAAATTTTAATGAGACTACAAAGGTGCAAGTTTAAGCGTATTAAAAACCTAGGGAAAAATATGGTATAATTTTACTTAGGTTTTAAGATACGGATAAAACATAAGATTGTAAATTGGTAACTGATACAGAACATCTGTTTATAGAAGTATTTAGATCATCTTATCTGACTATGATATTGTATGTAAAACAGTCATATTTCCATGCTTAAGGCTCTACTCTGTTTTATTTCTGTGGATCATCTATGAAGCTAGACAGGTGGATTGGCTTCAGGCTATTTATACCACAAAACATCTGAAACCCACACTGAGCTCTGGTCTGCAGATGAGGATTTGCCTGGTGGAATGTTTACATCTACTAAAGGAAGAATACATGACTTAATGCATAATAGGTCCATGACTTTCAGATTTAGCTGCCAAAGTTGGCCCTTGAATCCATATTTAAGACTCTAAATAAGTGGTCTGATTTCCACAGGTGCTGGCCATCTGCAACTAAAATCAATACATTTTTATTTAGGTACCTAAATAAGGATTTAGGTACTTTACATGAGGCACTCAAGTTTGAAAGCTCTGGTCAATGTCTTATTAAATAGTATTCTGCCACAAACTGGGTAGGCATAGGAATTTCTTGGATTCAAGGGCAACAGAATTGCCTCAACACAGTCTACCCAAGCTGATGCTTCTGATACCTGAAATGCGTAACTTGCAAACTGCTAACAGTTCATACATTTGTTAGGAATTATATTATTGCTTCACTGAGGTAGAACACACAGTTCCTAGGTACACAAAAATAAACTTCAGTTCAATATAGCTTTATTTATCCGTCAGGTTTTTAACTACTCCTTTTCATATCTTTAGAAGAGCCATTTTATAATGGGCTACTGATCAGAACTGTTTTTCTAATGGTGTGAAATCCCAAAGGGAAACATGTTTCAGATATGAAGTATTCCCCCCAGAATCCCTGGTCAGTCATAGAAAATAGAGTTCTTCTTGATGTATAAAGACACTGTCACATTGTCAAACGACACTAGTGCAGGAAATGAACCACAAATAAAAACAATGTGTTTCTTCCTTAGCATCAAATATCTGGGTTTTGTATCTATAATAATTTTGAACAATAAAACCCCAATAAAATCATGCACATAATTATAGAAAAAATACTAATCTGTAGTTTTCTTAAATGTCCACACACTTGTCCTATAATGTACAAAAAATAAGCCTATAAACAACATACCGAAAACGTCTCCATCAAGGGATCAAAATATAGTTTTATAAAAGATGAAATACTGTACAGTTCACAACCAACCTTACCTTTTCCAAACAAATGGAGCCATAAATGCAATTTGCTGTCCTTTGCTCTGAAGAATTAATTTTAAGATATTCATATTTTTCTTCAAGTACACCCTTAAGTCTCATTAAACTACAAGAAGCTACAATAAAGTAACATTAAAGAGCAACTTAAACTCATAATAGCAAGGAAATTCAGAGTTAGGCTAAAAATTTTGTTTCATTCCTCATCTTTAAATCACTCTGTTGTGCATAGGAATTGTATGACTCTGAAAAGTGTGTGATCTTTCATACTGCACAGTACATATGTTCCAATACTTGGGTTAAAGGAAAGTCAAAATTTTTAGACTTAGTTCAGAAATTCTCTACTTCTGTAGGATTAAGTCAGGCATCTCAGATTACTTTAACATTGTCTTCTTAATTCTGAATGTATTAACTCTTGCATATGAAAATGGAAGTCTGAAACCTCATATTTTACTGTGTATTTCAGCAGCGCATTCTAAATTTAAAAGACTTTGAGCACTGCTTACTACATGAAACTGAATATATGCATTTTTGAAAATGGCACTTAGACAAGAGTGGGCTTAAATGTGGTAAAAAAAGGCTTACACATTCTCAGTATAAATTACAAATTCAAACATTCAGGCATGAAAGTCTTTTCCTTAAGTTGTTTTCAAGCTTCATCCTTTTTTCTGCAATAACTAAAGCAAAGCCACAGTAGCTGCAGCCATTTGCATCTAAGGAAGAGATGTTTTGCTTTGGTGATATAGTTAATGAGTCTAAAAATATTCAGTATAATAATTCTGTCAAAGCCCCCACAGTCTCCTCAATGAGCAGAAGCCTGCAGGATTCCAATGGGGAGCCAAGTAATGAGCTCTCAGCATTCGCTCCCACACCGTCCAGGCGAAATATACTCGGGCCTCTATGGTTCCACATCATTAGCAACATGAAACAAAGACACATGCTTGACTTTAATAAGCGACTAAAGTTGCTGGCTTATTAGGCTGTTACTGAACATAAACTCTATTTCAGTATGACAAAACAGTTCTTTGCAAACAAAAAAAAAGTGTCGGGAGGGCTTTTGCAAACAGTTTGGTATAATCTAATCCGGTAAATGATTGAATGGAATTGAATGAAAGCACACAGGAAGTGATGGGTTTCTGACACAGATTCTCACGGGCATCCTGCAAACTGCAGTTTCACTGCTGGAGATGATGGTTACGGTGGGCTGCAGTGAAATGCATGGGCATATATGACTGAGTTTTAGTTGATACTCTTGCAAGACAGGAAGTGAACAAGTTTATTTCCCACTGGGAAAGGTTCAGACATGATTAACTTGGCCATGACCAAATAGGTCAATGATATGAATTTCTAGCACAATAATTAAATGGGAAAATGTGTGTGATTTGTTTCTTCTTGTTCTTCACATACCAATAATACATTAGCATAGATGCATTTAATCTTTTTCATTACACAAAAGTGATAGCAGCACTTTAAGAGAGATTTAATTTAAATACATTCTTTTAAATTATATTTATTATTTTAGCAAACTAGTATCACTGCTGAATTCTTTATATTTTGTTCAGTGTAACTTTAATATGTTAGGATTAAAGGGCTGGTATGAAGCTTTTTTTTTAAAGTGTTTACTTTTTTAAAATAATCACTGCAAGAAAGTTATACCTTTCTGGACAACAGAAAGTAGATATTAGAAATGACTATATTTTAAATAAAAGTGGGCTTGATCAAAATACATATTTAGAATGTCTTAATATTTATTTTATCCAAAATATACCTTTGTCTGGCTTGTCCTCGTCTGTCCCTCCACGAATGTAAGTCAACGCCACACCATTCTATTTTGTTGCAAGCACCTTCTTTCCATTTCTGGCCAAAGAGTTTTGTCATGGGATTTGCCCAGCGCATTTTCGGTCTGCCCAGCGATCGTTTGTGGTCTCTGGGGATCCAGTCACTGATGAGGGTTGTCCACCTATTGTCTTGCTTGCGGACTACATGACCAGCCCATCTTCTCTTTGCGTCATACATCGCCTGCACTACATCGGTCACCTCTGTATGCCTTCTGATCTCCTCATTCAGTATAGGATCACAGAGCGATATCTTACACATTCGCCTTTCCATTGCTCTCCGGGTGACAGTGAATTGTTCTTCCTCCGCTTTCACTGTTGACCAGCTTTCTGCTCCGTATATCATTGCTGGCAGAACAGTGGAGTTAAACAGTTCTTTCCTTTTCTTCATGGGCAGTTATGAATATGCAGTTTATAACATAAAGAGAGGAAAGAGTCCGGGAGTGGACGATGTTTGGCCGGAATATCTCAAAGCAGGAGAAGATACTCTCTTCAAAGCGTTGGCACAATGATTCACCATCTACATCAATAGCAAGCATGTTCCAGATGCATGGAAGAAATCAAAACCAAAACTATTGATGAAGAAAGGCGATCCAGAAAAACTGAGCAACTACCATCCGATCACACACCTCTCACAAGTGTATAAAGTCTTCACCCACATCATACTCAATCGGATTAAGAAGGATCTTGAAATGCACGAAATCAGAGAACAAGCTGGTTTCCGCACAGAGTATTCGACAATTGATCACATCCACTCAGCTCAGCAGCTCATCAAAAATGCAAGGAATACAAAGTACCATTGTGTATTGCATTTGTTGACTCGAAAAAGGCATTCGACTCTGTAGAGATTAACCCTGTACTCAACGCGCTCAATGAAATCGGAATCGACCCAAGGTACACTGACCTGCTGGAAGAAATTAACTGCAATTGCTCGACAGACATAACATTATTCAATGTCTCCTGCATTATTACTATATGCAGAGGAGCCAGAGAAGGCAATACAATCTCAGCGAAGCTGTTTGCAGCAGTACTGGAGTCGCTGTTCAAGACATTGAACCGGGAAGAAGGAATCAGAATTGATAGAGAACAGTTAACACATCTTCTCTTAGCTGACTACTGTGTAATACTGGCAAAGAACACAGCAGAACTGGAGAACAAATTGCAGCAACTGCAAACACTTTCGCATGATATTGGGTTGAAAGTGAACAAGTCGAAGACAAAGTGGATGTGGAATGAGCATTGTGCAGAAGGAATCATCACTGTAAATGGGAAAGAAATTGAGGAGGTTGACAAATATATTTACCTGGCTGAGCAGAGACAACTCATTTGAAGGGGAATGCAGTAGGAGGCGAAAGGCAGGGTGAGTAAGTTTCAACAAAATAAAGTCATCTCTAACAGATGAGGAAATGCCCACGAAGAAAAGGAAAACTGTTTTATCCAAAATACTCTTCAGAAACCTCAATTTTTTTCAGCTCATTTCTAGAGGCTTTCACTGATATTAAGAGGGCAACATTCTGTCACCAAGCAGTCATCTTCCTAGACAATACAATGTAACTTCTGTAGTGTGTCTCTAGTACTACCTTTCACTAACTGTTCTATGCTTACAATATATTTTTAATATATGATTGTTCAAGGATGTAAAGCTCACTAACATCACAGGAATTACATTAAGGATGAAATTAGCTTTATATCTGTAATAAATCTTAGCCTCCAAATTATTGTATATTCCTTATGAAAAGATAGTATATCTGTAATGTACCTGAATAATAAAGTATACTTATAATTCAAATATATTAGATAAATTAATACACTATATTTTCATAAGGGATACCTGAAAGCATGCTTACTAATGAGACCTTTAACATTATAGTTACAGGCCCATTCTGCATGAACTTGTATTGCAAGTACAGTTGCTAAAAATTCTCTTTACCTGTCCAGGCCAAGTTCATACCTGTGATGTGAGCACTCTAGAGACCCAAATGGCCATCTTAATCTCTAAAGTATATTAAAAGATTATACATTTCCTCTGAGTCCAGAAGAGCAAGGAAATAGACTATTTGAATTTACCACAAATATATCTTCTCATAGGAAAGTAAACCTTTATTCTGGAAGCTAAGTGATTGATTAACCATGACCACGAAGACTGAAATTCTCAGAATCTTGGTGGTCAAACTGCTCCGCCTTTATAAGTCCTAGAAGTATATCAAAACCCCAAGTTGAAATACTTACAATACTTTAAACCTTAGTTTGTATATGTTTATACTTTTCTATGTATGAACCCCAGAAAAATTATAGAGGATTCCTCTGCTGTGAGATCATATTTGTGGTAAATTCAAATGGTCTATTGTCAGACACAGAAAAAGTCTCCTCTAGTCTGGAGACTGAGAGGTGGGAAGTGGCAAGCAATCCACCTAGAAGAAGAGGTGTGGGGAAGCAGAATGAAATGAGGAGAAAATCAAGGAGTGATGGCAGAAGGAAAACAAGCATCTGGTAAAAATATGAAAAGATGCCAGCCAGCATCTGTAGTTCTCTTCAAAAGGTGATCTCCTTCTTTCTGCCAAGATATACAGATATAACTTGTTGAAGTGCTTTGAGACTTGAAGGTGGTGCCTTTCCAGCCTTCATATAGACTTCTAAATTAGCTGATCTGAACTGGTTGTGTTAGATGCCTTGAGATCTTCATTCTTGCCAGCGTAAGAGAGTCCAGTCCCGGAAGACTTTGATAGATATGTGGGGACACATAGAGACCCTTCTGAACATTTGAGGATAAGCATGTTTAAGAAAATGATATATTGATTAAAATGGTGTGGAGAAACTATTTTAGGTATGAATTCTGAAATAGTTACATATACCATGCTGTGTGGAAAAAAGTTGAAAAGGCTTTCTGATACACAATCAAATTAACTTACTGACTATTCTGGTAGAGGTGATGCAATTAAAAAAACAATCCAGATTGAAATGATGTAACCAGTCATTCAAAAGTCTGTTTCATCAAATATTGCAGACACAGATTGTTTCCAGATAGCAACAACAGTTTCAACACAAGGAGAGAGGTTAGCGACAGCCTTCAGGAATTGTGAGGATCAGATGCCACACTACTTTTACCAAAAGATATCCTTTGAGCACCCAAGCAGCTATTTGGATTTGAAAAATGTTCAGGTAAAAATCTTTGTTTGAAGGAAAAAACAAAAAACTTGGACAGGTTTTGGGAAGAGCGGACTATAGATACAAATAGTGCAGAACTGTCTAGAAAGAGAATGTTTTCCAGATACAATAGCAGACTCTGGAAGTGGAGTCTTTGCTGGAATGAAGAACATACATAAATTGATCTGAGTATCCAAACTGCTGGATGTTCATCCTCTTAATTTCCAAATATCAGAGGGGTAGCCGTGTTAGTCTGGATCTGTAAAAAGCAACAGAGTCCTGTGGCACCTTTAAGACTAACAGATGTATTGGAGCATAAGCTTTCGTGGGTGAATGTCCACTTCGTCGGATGCATGACGTCACGTGCATCCGACGAAGGGGGCATTCACCCATGGAAGCTTATGCTCCAATACATCTGTTAGTCTTAAAGGTGCCACAGGACTCTCTGTTGTTAATTTCCAAACTGTCTGTTGTAATTTGACTGGATTTAGTTACTTCACTGAACTTTGCATCAAAAGATTTTCTGCGTAGAGTGGCTTCCAAGTAAGGCAGAGTTATCACATGTTGCTGAGAGAACCAGGGCCTGTGGTGCCTATAAGGGAGCAAACAAAATAACCCTGGTCTCTTCTCACTAATCTGCTTAGTGAGTGGCAAGGAACGGCATGGAAGGGAAAGTGTGATCATCAGACCCATTGAATAGTCACTGTTAACCCTATGGGCCCCAGTCTGGATATGAACTGCTGTTGGGGAAAGGAGGAGAGAGAAGGAGAATGACTGTAGAACAGGGAAGCCTGCCAAAAAAAGGGTGAATTGCTGCCAGGTGAACTTTAACAGAGGAAACAGATAAACCCGTTGTCTTTAAGCATAACAAATATTCTCAAACCCAGTTATATAGGGGCTGAAACTGGTCAGCTTTCTTATCAGCTACCTATGTAATACATCTTTTCCACTTATAATCATAAATTCTCCTGGTAGATGGCTTTCAAGCATTATTAAGAATTTGTTGCACCGCCATGGAACATGGCTTTCTAAATTTGTCCAAGTCCTAACAGATAGGCTGCTAGATGTAACGATTAGAGACCTGAGCAGAGAACCTTTCCCTCCTGATGAGATAGCAAGTTCATTGATAACAGGAGCATGTTGTACCTGTCATTAGACAAAAGGAATAGTTCACTGTACTATTGTTATCTTGACCACACTGGAGCAATTAAAATCACCCTGGCCAAATCTTGTTTTTTTTTCCTTAGGACTTTGGGGATTAGTAGGAATGGGGAAAATGCATACCTGAGATCCATTCCCCAGTATAAGAAGAATGCATGTCAACAACTGACTGTCTGAACCTGCTCTTGAGGAAAATTGGGGACATTGCAAATTGAGACCGGCGGAAAACAGATATACGTCCAGAAACCCTTCAATGCCTAATGATGTTCTGAATTATCGAATCCTTTAGAAACTCGAGCATCTGTGAAGAATCTCTGCTGAAATGATCCACAATGTCATCGTGTTGTCCCACCATATGTAAAGCAACTGGATGAATGTTTAATGGAATGCACCAGTCCCAAAGCTTTAGTATCTTGAACCATAGCTGGGATTACCAAGCTCCTCCTCCTTTGTTTATATAATATACTGCAGACATGTTGTCCGTGGTCACCTGGATTACCATATTCTGGACCTGTGGAAGAAAAACTTTGAGAGCCAAATGGATCATTTGTGGGTCCAACACATTTAGAGGTCTTTCTCATCTTACGCTGGGGTTACGTTCCGCAGTCAGCGCGTAAAGCGAAAATCGCGTACAGTCAAAATTACATTGAGTGTAATGGCGGGCGGAATCGCCTGCACTACAGGCAGGGCCAGCTCTGGCTTTTTTGCTGCCCCAAGCGAAAAAAAAAAAGGGCAGCCGGAGCGGTGAAGCAACAGCAACAACAACAAAAACAAACAAACTAGGGTGCGGAGCGGCGAACCAAAAAAACAAAAAACCAAAAAAAAAACAGGGTGCAAACTTTCGGTGCCACTTACTTGGCAGCTCCCAGCTGCCTCCCCCGGCTGCGCTGGTGAGCCTCTGGGCGGGCAGCGGCTGCACTCTGGCTAGCGGGACTCCCTGCGTTGCAGACATGCCCTGGGCAGTGGAGTGTGCACCCCAGTTAGCGGGGGGAAGAGAGAGAAGGGGGACGGCCAGGGCTTCCTTCAGCCGGGGCGCTCGCCACTTGGCCCCTCTGCGCCACTCCCGCCTGCAGGTGAATTGAAAGTCATCAGTCGGCGGGGAGGGAAGGACGCGGGCTGCCGGGCTTGCTGCAGACCTGGCACTGGCTGGGGCAGATGGAGCGCGCAGCCCGCTCCCAGCAGGGTGCAGCCACTCCCCTCCTCTGCGCCACCGCCCCCTACAGTGGCGCACAAAGTCATTGGCGAAACAAACAAACAAACAAAAAACAGGCAGGTACAGTATTTAAATTGTTTTTCTCTCTTTTTTTTGTTTGTTTTTGCCAACCGCAAAGCTGAATGCGCGTAAGATGTGACAGACCTGTATGTGTAACCGAGATTCCCTGAAGCCTCAAAGGCCCCAAACTACGTGGTAGTGGAGATGAGCTCTCCAGCCTATCTTGGATACATCCATGGTCACCATTAACATAAGAGGAGGTGAATCGAATGATGCGCCTTTGAGGACATTTCATGGCTAATGCGACCACATTAGAGAATATCAAATTTCTTTTGGTTGTGAGGGTATGTTTAACATACCGTCCATACTGGGCCTGAAAATTCTTTAAAAGCCAGAGTTGAAGAAGCTTCATCCTGAGCCAGTTCTGCAGAAAAGGACCTGAGGATTACTGTGGATGAGAAGCTTGATATGAGGCAACAGTGTGCCCTTGTTGCCAAGAAGGCTAACGACATATTGGGCTGCATTAGTAGGAGCATTGCCAGGAGATCGAGGGAAGTGATTATTCCCCTCTATTCAGCACTGGTGAGGCCACATCTAGATTACTGCGTCCAGTTTGGGGCCCCCCACTACCGAAAGGATGTGGACAAATTGGAGAGAGTCCACTGGAGGGCAATGAAAATGATTAGGGGGCTGAGGCACATGACTTACGAGGAGAGGCTGAGGGAACCGGGCTTACTTTGTCTGCAGAAGAGAAGAGTGAGGAGGGATTTGATAGCAACCTTCAACTACCTGAAAGGGGGTTCCAAAGAGGCTGGAGCTAGGCTGTTCTCAGTGGTGGCAGACGTCAAAACAAGGAGCAATGGTCTCAAGTTGCAGTGGGGGAAATCTAGGTTGGATATTCGGAAAAACTATTTCACTAGGAGGGTGGTGAAGTACTGGAATGGGTTGTCTATGGAGGTGGTGGAATCTCCATCCTTAGAGGTTTTTAAGGCCCGGCTTGACAAAGCCCTGGCTGGGATGATTTAGTTGGGGATGGTCCTGCTTTGAGCAGGGGGTTGAACTAGATGCCTCCTGAGGTCTCTTCAAAACCTAATAGTTTATGATTCTATGAAGTCATATATGTTGTAGATGCCAATAGGCCTAATAATTGTAGAAAGTATATTGCCCTTTGAACGGGCTGTAGAATCAGTGTATTTATGGTAAATGATTATTTTCAAAAACCTCTCCTCTAGTAGAAAGGCCATTTCCCTCAATAACTTAAGGATTAAGAATGGCCATATTTGGTCAGACCAATGATCCATCTAGCCCAGTATCCAGTCTCTGACAGTGGTCAATGCCAGATATTTCAGTGGGAATGAACTGAACAGGGTAATTTTGAGCGATCCATCCCCTGTTGTCCAGTTGGAGGTTTAGAGACACCCAATGGCATTGGCATTTATTTATCCCTTCATATAATACAAGAACTAGGGATCACCCAATTAAATTAAGAGGCATCATGTTTAAAACAAACAGAAGGAAGCACTTCTTCACACAATGCGCATAGTCAACCTCAGGAACTTGTTGCCAGAGAATGTTGTGAAGACCAAAAGTATAACTGGATTCAAAAAGAATTAGTTGAGTTCATGGTGGATAGTTCCATCAATGGTAATTAGTCAAGATGTTCAGGGACACAACCTGGCATCATATCCCTGTGATACCCTGTACCCCATGTTCACCACTTTTATAACGTTATAATGTATTTTTTACAAAATATTCCTTGTGTGGTATCATTTGAAAAAACTCAATCTGCTGAACATCATTATCTTGTTGAGATATGTGTCACAACACTATATGTAAAGTAAAGAGTTTCTATTGTATGATTGTTACTGAAATATGCTGTAAGTCTGAGTAACACCCACAAACCAGTTTTCAGAGACAAAGACACAGTAGCAATCCCAGACAGGTATCAACAGAGTCAAGTAGGCTACCAGTTACTTAAGCAGCCATTCTTCAGCAACGGTGAGGTGTAAACAAGAAATTTACATTTCCTTCCAGAAAAGCTTCAAACCTCACATACACGGGAGACTATTTGTACCCTGGTGGGGGCGTAATTCTCAAAGATGGAAGTGGGATATAAGAATGGGAGATAGAGACCTCCACACAAAAAAAACTTCATTTAACGGGGGGAGTGGGCCTAGCCTGGAGGTTTTCCAGCCAGTACAAAACTGCTATAAGCTTTTGGTGAGAAAAAAACTCCTTTTTTGCTTTTAAATCTATTAGCTTTGGTAAAGTTTAGGAATTAGCTTGCATGTTTATCCTTTTATTTCTTTTGTAACCGATTCTGACTTTTAAGTCTTATCACTTGTAATCACTTAAAATCTATCTTTCTCTAGTTAATAAACTTGTTTACTGTTTTATCTAAAACAGTGTGTTTTGGTTGAAGTGCTTGGAAATCTCTATTTTGGTCAACAAGCCTGGTGCATAAACATTACCTAGTGTTGTAATGTTGGACTATCTATGAGCTTATACTGTCCAAGGGCTACTGAGCAGTATAAGACACACATTTCTGGGGTGCAAGGCTGGGATTAGGGATATGTGGGTGTTGCCCTGTATGTAATTCATGGATGGCTGGGCATAGCATTCATGTATTCAGCTGTGAGTGACTTTACATGCTGGTGGCTGTGAGTGAGCAGAGCCTGGAGGGGTTGCTATTCACCAGCAAAGTAGTGTAAAAAGCATCCCAGGCTGGAGAGTTCAAGGGAAACAGCAGTCCAACAATTCAGATTGCACCCTGGCGAATGTCACAATCCCCCAAAGGATACAGTGAATATCGAGTATTACCCTTAGGGAGGAAGACTGCATGGGAAAATTTTTCTCTTAATCATAAATGCAGGATCCGGCTCAACATCCAGTTGGGGATCCAATCCCAGATCAGATATTGAAGTAACTGGTGAGACTGCTGCTGTAGGGATCCTAAAAACAGAAGGTGGAGTAAACATCTTCCTTTGGGATTGAAGTAGGTGTTTTAGGCAGTGGAGGTAATGGCCTTGGAGACCAATCTCTCTCAACATCTCTTCTCTGTCTTTTGTCTGGTGGGAAGTGTGATCTTATTGGACCAAGAGAAGGGTGCAGATACAAATGAACTTGAGCTATAACTGCTACTGTTAATTGCTGACTTACCCCAAATGGGTCCAAATGTCTCAACTTCAGGTCCATACTCCTTGAGTTGTCTTGAGGTTTAAGTCTTTTGACTTCAGATCCGACAACTGTGAGTGATCTGAGGAGATGCTGGAGATGTATTTTGATTTAGCTTTTCCCTTCCTGGGAACTGAGGCAGATATTCCTGGCACATCCTGCAGATCCTTAGAATGCTTGTCTGGCACCAGAGCTAATGCTGACTGCATCATAGTTAGAGCAGAATCTGAAGATCATCCAGATTTGAGTCAATCTGGAACTAGAGCCTGGCACCAAAGCTGAAACTCTGACCTTGTCTCCGGATGGTTTCTTGGATCTGGAGATAGTCGGAGCCAACTCCAGTCCCCTACTTGTATTATCAGATCCCTTAGAGTTATTGGATCCCAAAGCTTTAGCTGACAAGGGCTCTGGGCCCTCAGAAGGGGCAGGGCCTTGGGCAGAAGGGGCGGGGTCTCAGGCAGAAGGGGTGGGGGCGGAGCCAAAATCCCCCAACCAACCCGTCAGCACAGCGCGGCCCGCGCCGCCCGC
This sequence comes from Chrysemys picta bellii, assembly GCF_011386835.1. NCBI lineage: Eukaryota > Metazoa > Chordata > Testudines > Emydidae > Chrysemys > Chrysemys picta. The sequence continues at coordinate 216,623,767 of NC_088792.1, forward strand.
GGTGGTGGCTGGGAGCCCTGGGGCTCCGGTGGTGATTTAAAGGGCCCGGGGCTCCCGGCTGCTGGCGCGGTAGTGGTGGCAGGGGCCGGGAGCCCTGGGGCTGCGACCGCTGCTGGGAGCTCAGGACCCTTTTAAATCGCCACCGGAGCCTCAGGGTAGCAGCGGTGAGGCCAAAGAGCCCCGGGGCTTCGGCTGCTGCTGGGAACCCAGGGCCCTTTTAAATTGCCAGGCCTTGGGGCAGCTGCCCCTTTTGTGCCTCCCCCATCAGCGGCCCTGCTGGTACAGTTGGCACTTTCTTACCGGTACGCCGTACCGGGCTGTACCAGCTTACTTTCACCTCTGTTTGTGGGTATATTTAAGTCAGTCATCCTCAAGACTAGAGGCTTCTTTCTGGGTGTCAGAATTCATAGTTTACTCACCTTGTTGTACCTTAGTATTTTACAGAAAATAGGTATTCAATGCACAATATGCCTAAATCTTATATACTGCAATGATTAGGGACAAACACGATTGTGATCAGTCAGGTGAGCAGCCACTGAGTATAGAATCTTAGGGTCTTCAATTCCAAATGATCTTCCACCTTTACTGTAAATATAGGATATATTTTTGCAAAAGTCTTTCCACAGTAACAACACTGGAAGAATATACTGCAGACTGGGGATTGGTGAGCCAAGATATAAGCATAGAGAAATCCAGACACACCCTAGCAACACAGCAAAAGAGGGCAGTTTGCCTTTAAATTGGAAAAGTACCCAACCCAGGGCCAGCTCTAGATCAAATGGCACCCCAGGCGAAGAGCATCTTCATCCCCCCCTCCATTTGTTAAACTTTTGAATACCTTATTTTTATTGCATTTGTAGCCCATTTTATGACTTTGATGCACGATTTGCATGCATAATATGTCTCTTTTGTATAAGACAATACCTTTGTATTCTAGATCTGTAAATCTGTATTTATGCATGCTATATATAAACAAATAAAAAATTGTTTCCTCTAAGCTTATAGAAACTTTTTAATTTTAAGAATAACTGAAATAAACTAACATCAAGAAACTGAACTGTGCACCAACATTGGGTAGATCAGTATTAAATAGTGGTACAGTAGATGACAGGCTTAGAATATTAACACCAGTCCTTTAGTTCAAAATGTCATTTTCTCACCTTTGCCATTGCGAACTGAAGCACAGCGTCAGAGAGATCCAAAGACCGGCCAATGGCATTTTCAAGAGATAAAATGGCAAATGATGTCAGTCTCTTGTTGGCCATCATTGATCAAAGATATGTTTTAATGAGCCTGAGCTTCAAAAAGCTGCCTTGCCACTCACGACTGTAGCCAGCAGCATGAGTAGAATCCTCAAATCTATCCACACATTAGGAAAAATGTCCTTCAGCTCTGCATCATGAATGAACTGGAGAACTTGGAGTGGAGAGTGCTTCCCATGTTGCAAAATGTGACAGATGTTGTTCAATTTGATGTAGAGGTCTTTACTACTGACATCTGAACATACCCCATGTGTCAGTGTTCGGTGAAGGTCCGTACAATTGTTCAAGAGTGTTTTCCTGTCGATTGGCAGCTTACTAAGGTCATACAACCCGCCCCCCAGGTCTTTTGATGGTACTTATTTGTCCAAACTTTTTTTCGATGAACACTTGAGCAGTGTCAATTAGCAAGCCAAAAACCTCTGTCTTGAATTTTTCTTCTGAGCATCCCATCACCTCGTGTCTGCCCTTGTAACCAAACTGTCTCATCTTCCATGAATACAAGTTTCCTTGAAGGCAGGCTCAACTCCTAAGTTTTATGCCATTTCTCTGGCAGCAGTGATGGCATCTTCAAATCCAGGGGTGGCCAACCTGTAGCTCTTCAGAAGTTAATATGTGGCTCCTTGTATAGGCGCCAACTTTCCAATGCACTGGGCAATGGTCACTGCTCAACCCCTGACTCTGCCACAGGCCCTGCCCCCACTCCACCCCTTCCCACCCCCTCCCCTGAGCCTGTTATGCCCTCGCTCCTCTCCCTCCCCCCCCCACCCCGAGCCTCCTGCATGCCATGAAACAGCTGATTGGGAGGTGTGGGGAAGGAGAGGGAGGCGCTGATCAGCGGGAGGCACTGGGAGCGGGGGTGGTGAGGTGGTGAGCTGATGGGGGGCTGCTGACATATTACGATGTCTCTTTGGCAATGTAGATTGGTAAATTCTGGTTCCTTCTATGGCTCAGGTTGGCCACCCCTGTTCAAATCTGTTGACTCTGTAAACCACAATGAAATCAAGGCAGCTTCTCATCAAAGTAGTAGTGGTTGTGATGTCCATCAACTGAGTTTACAATGCCTTGCTTACAACGTTTACTTGGAACAGGATATAGTGACAAACTAGAATTGAAACCAGAAATTTGAAGTCATTGATCTGGTTTGCCAGGCTTTGCGCTTTGTGTTGGATTCTGGCTTTACTCAACTGTGCCAATTCCATCAGGGCGTAGTAAACCTCAGTCACTTGGTACCCCATCAGCCTGACACTGTCAATGCAGCTCTCCCAGTAAGTGTCACTTAGCAGCTTCACAGTCAGATTTGTAACATTGTCTGTGAGGATCTTCTACCTGATAGTTGATGCTGAAATTGAATGTATATCCTTTGCAGTACTCCAAAGAGAAATACTGAATTTAAAGAAGATGACACTGACACATCTGACACAACCAGGTTGAGGGAATGGCAGCCACAAGGCATGAAGAAAGCTCTTGGATTCAGTGCAAGGATCCTTGTGTGGATGCCACTGCTTCTTCCCTTCAAGTTCATGCCATTGTTGGAGCCTTAGACATGGCAGTCCTGAAGCTTTATTTTATTCTCATTCAAAACATTCATAAACAGTTCTGTTAGGCCTTTTCCGGTAGTCATCTGACAGACTGGAAACAGATAAAGTGTTCCTTTCCTTGGATACAGCCATCCTCGTTGTCAACAAATGTTACTGTAAATGACATCTTTTCACTGTGACTAATGTTGGGAGTGCAGAAGAAGGGGGCAGACTATTTATTAGCACATGAAACAATTTTGATTGGCTGCCCTTCCCTAGGAGATTAGCTGTCTTTCCCCATTTTCCCAATGAGCCAAGGGTTTTCCCCAGAGAACTGCTGGGAGGTCTGAATGTAGTCTACAATGTAAGCCCTTCAGAGTTCTCAAGTCTGCAACTGTTAAGGCTTTAAAAACTATTAACAACACTTTACAATCGATCTACTATTTTATAGCCAGACACAAAAAACATTATGCTCACACTATATGAGTATCATTCATAGGGCAAATCAATGAGCAGTCATACCACTACATTTTGAAAAAACTACAAGCAGTGGAGTAGCCCTATGGAGATCTCTGTGAAAAGTGAAACGCCATCCTTGAGTCTTGCAGTTATAAGATTATTCAGCATTTAAATGATTTTAAACTCTTGTTTGCTTTTCAGGTACACTAAGTCCAGCCTTGTGGTGGCTAAGAATTATACTACAGCACCACAGCTACCACCAGAAGTCCAACAGAGTATCAAACTGACCTATGGGAGAGAGGCAAATTCTAAACTTTATTTTTTATTAGATCATGCACATCTTTTCTAGATTATTATTATATGTTGGTTATAAAATCCAGAATTAATTCCTATGGTTTATATTAATTATTCTTAAAAATTGAAATATAAAGAAAAGAGTGCACAAGTTTCTTCAGATATAATAAAGTCAGAATCAATAGCTAAATGGAAGACAATCTATATTTGGCACCAGCTACTGAAGCTCTATTTATACCTTGGTTCCCAGATGATTTAAACCTTCATTAGAAAATATACACTGTTAGTGCAGAACAATATAAATATCACATGTAATTTGGGTGACTATGTGTCCGGTTTTCAACTGGAACACCCAGTCGAAAAGGGACCCTGGCGGGTCCGGTCAGCACCGCCAACTGGGCCGTTAAAAGTCTGGTCAGCAGTGCTGTGGGTCTAAGGCTAGTCCCTACCTGTCCTGGCACCACGCTGCACCCGGAAGTGGCCAGCAGGTCTGGCTCCTAGGCGGGGGGGGGAGAGGGGGATACGGGGATCCACGTGCTGCCCACCCCGAGCACCAGCTCTGCACTCCCATTGGATGGGAACTGTGACCAATTGGAGCTGTGGGGGGCTGTGGGCGAGAGCAGTGTGTGGAGCCTCCTGGTTCCCCCCTGCCTAGGAGCCAGACATGCTGGCTGCTTCTGGGGCACAGCACGGAGCCAAGACAGGCAGGGAGCCTGCCTTAGCCTCGCTGTGCTGCTGACCAGGAGCCGCACAAGGTAAGCCCGTGCCCCAAACCCGGAGCCCCGTCCTGTACCCCAACCCCCTCAACCCCAGTCTCACCCCAGAGCCTGCACCCACAGCCAGAGCCTTCACCATCCCCTGCATCCCAACCCCCTGCCCCAGCCAGGACCCCCCTCCCACACCCTGAACCCCTCATTTCTGGCCCCACCCCGGAGCCCGCAGCCCCAGTTAGAGCCCTCACCCCCTCCTGCACCCCAATCCCCTCCCCCAGCCCAGTGAAAGTGAGTGAGGGTGGGAGAGAGCAAGCCACAGAGGGAGGGGGAATGTAGTGAGCAGGGGTGGGGCCTCGGGAAAGGGGCAGGGCTAGGATGTTTGGTTTTGATTAGAAAGTTGGAAAACCTTCATATAAAATTTACCCTTATTACATGTATGGGAGCCAGACATCCTTTGGCACAACACTGACAAAATCTTTGGCTCTAGGCAGACTTTTGAACTGAAGTCTCTGTTGGGGTAATAATCCCCACAGAAAAAAATGAGAAAACAACAACATAGTATAATGCATTTACCTTAATAATAATTTTATGCACCACCCACCATTGTTGATTTAATAAAGTATCCATTCAAGATGGCTGCCCAGACTGCATGGTCCAATAGCCAGCTCTAAAACATCAGCTGGACTTCACTGAACTATCTGTCAGCCACTATTCATCACTTTCAAAAATGTCCTTAATGAGCACGTGTAGCGCTAAGGCAAGTTATAGTGTCCCATCTAAAAGTCTGAACTAGCAGTGTCTCTGAAATTAATGCTGTGAGGTATGCATGGTTGCATACTCAGACAACTAGGCTCCATGCAGAAGACCAGAAGTAGCTACAGGATCTTCCACACACCAGAGAAAACCTTTTGGTGGAGCAGGTGACATAAAGGCTTCCTGGCTTCTTTGGGGGGTCAATGTCTTGCTTTTCTACAACAATGTCCTAAGAATATCTGTTTAGAAAACAGCCCTCACAGGCCTTGTTATACCTTTGTCTGCAAGGCAGAAGAGCTCATTATCTTGAAAGAGTGGCAATTAATATGGTAATTCATGACAGAGCTCTAGCAGGTCTTTCTAACAGTGCTGTCTGCCCCAAGCTGGGGCAAACAGCATGACCCTCTCCTTGCTCCAACAAATCTTATGAATCACTATAGGAATGAGAAAGATTAGAGGAAAGGTGTACAAAAGCTCAGTGCTCCAATCCAGGGGGAAACACACCAGATATGGGACCTTTGTTTTTGCCAGAGCTGTAGCAATAAGTGGCTCTTTGTGTTCAGGTAGGTGGCAAACGGTCTATTGAAGGAGTAAACCACACACTGAACAGAAGGCCCACTGATTGGGACTGATACAGTGTATGCCATCAGTGAGTCAGGATGTGTATACCACTCAACCACCATTTCTCAATACCTCACAGGCTCTATGAGCTTAGAAGTAGAAGAGTTCTATCTACTCTACTTACTATAAAATCAAGCAAAACTTGCAAAAAGGTATGTTTGGAAAACATTATAAGTACATGATTAGGAATACAAATGTCAGGAAATCTCAGCATTAAGTTGGCACGTGCAATCTTAACTCTGCCCACCTGTCTGAATGCTCAAATTGGTCAATTTTTTTTAACAGAACAGTTTTCCATTGGAAAAATGTAGTTTTGTCTAAATTAAAATGTTTAGGTGGAATGTGTTAATTTAGATGAAATTTTCAATGGGAAAAGTAAAAAAGAATAATTTTGACTTTCTCATTTCATTATTATTGAAATGAACTGTTTTTATCTTATTAAAATGAAATCCTTTGACTTTACTGTATTGATTTATTTTTGACTTATATTATTAAAAATAATTTTACTGATATATTATTTACAATACTATATTATATATTATTATATGCCTTAACTGTTTTTCCTTTTCTGTATCTTTAATAAAAGGTTAAAAAGGTTTTTAATAGCGTGTTTGCCATGGTGCTGAGCAGGCTGAGGTGTCTATATATCAAGCCCCGGGTCTTGTTTAACATTATTTAATATTGGACAGTGATTGGCCATTAGCCCATATATTCCATCTAAATTAATACAACAGGTGTTCATAGCAAACCAACCAACAAACAAACCAATACTACAAATACTCCTTCAATTAGCTATGATTCTTTCTAGGAAAGCCTAAGTACACAAAGCAATTTGTAAAAGAGGTCCGAGTTTCAGAACTATGGAAAATTAAAGTGGACCTGAATTTATGCAAAGCTCACCCTTCAAATAAATGTTTTCTAGTGATGTGGAGATTGAGAAAGTGCTTAAACAGCAATAACTGGGATGGACGCTGTGTTGTAATAATTTGGATACACTTGACTAATGCAGTTATTTGCAATGAGGTTGGAACAGTGCCCAAAGCACTGAGCAAACAAATACAGCAAGACATCTAGTTTAGTGCCTTCTAACACTGCAACAAGATTTTTGCTCAGTCCAGGGGCACTGTGGACATTATAGTGTACTCTATCATCAGAAATTACTAAAATATTTTTATATTTCTTTATTAAATTCACCAGTGTGTTTTATGTAAAAATGCTGGTGAGGCACAAGCATTTTTAATCAAATTAGTATGCAACATAAGGCAGCTGTGTATTCAAATGGGTTTTTAAGCAATTTGGTTGTTTTCTTTATAATAACAGGAAAGAACATTTTGATTTTGAAGGTGACAGAGGCAATATTACCAGAATTAAACAATCTGAATTAGCTTTTTCATGAAATGTAATATGTTTTATGCTTTTAGATGGGATGCTCCAGTGCTTTCAGATGAGCCTTTCACTGTCACAGTCAATGGCCAGGAACAGAATAAGCTCTGGAGGTAGGATTATCCTCAAATTTAATTTTTTTTAGAAGATGCTAATGGCAAATGTTTCTAGCAAACTTTAGGTGCATCTATGTTGTAACTAGGGAACCAAGACAGGATATTGAAAGAAAAGATAAGTATGAAATTAGTAAACAAAGTTGGACATTTTGCTTAGTTTGAATTCAATGTCTAAAATGAATGTAATTGCTAAAAGCCTATTATTTAGTAGATACTTTACATACATATTTCTGTTTCCAGAAAGACAGACTCACATGCAAACTACACATAAGAATTTGTTTAGGGAGAAAATATTAGAATTTAACTTTAGACTATATGGTATGGTGACAAATAAATGCATTTGTGAACATCTGCATGTGAACCAGTATACCAAATGACCTTTTTTTCCAGAGATTTTTAAATTGTATTTTTAAAACTTCATAGTGAGTAAGGCTTCCTTCAGCTTACAGAACTGCAGTCTGACTCACCCTACAAATGCACACTCCTTGACTGATGCTGAAAGCAGTATTTCCCTGTAAAATGACATGATAATTCCACATCTATCATCATTTAGTTATTTGGGTATCAAATGTACTGAATTTACAGGTAAAAAGATGAACATGTTTTTGCTAACTAAACACAGTTGGAATTCTGAGAATCAAGCTGGGTTCTTTCCATTTCACCCCTCAGAACGAGTGATGAAGGTTCTGAAGGCCCTTAATGACTCCTGTGCAAATCCATTACTTAAGAATAGTCTGTGCAGGTTAAATTATGTCTAATAATTTCAAATTCACTGTGCTAATTGCTGTCCATATAGCTGACTAATTTTCTTGGTTAAATTTTTTCTAACAAAATTTTCAAAATATCTCACATACATTCAGAATCTAATTTTTAGTCCTGAATTCCTGGACAAAAATATCACAATCTATTATATGGAATTCTTCCTTGGTTTTATTAAATAGCTACCTCATTTCCCAAATACCCTTCTAGAAAATGGTTGCTCAAGGAAGCAGTTCTCCGAAGACATAAGTTTAAAGACAAGATTCAAACCCAAAGACAAGTTTCAGATTTGTGTGTAATATTTAACCACATGCCATAAAAAATACCAAGGTCAACAGCCTCTTGAGCAGGCTAATTGATATCCCACTTGAAGGGACTATGAGCCAATTCTTGTATTTTTCAAACTGGGTGCTTTTGTCCTTGAGGTTACTATGCCGAAGTTAGACCTTTCCTCCTCTATATCTGAATGAAATTAAAATCTAGGTGACTACAATAAGAGGAATGGAAAATGAAAGGTATGACTTTACTAAGTTGAATTACATATTCAGAAATCTTTGTTGAATTTTTATTTACTGAATGAGTTTTAGCTTAACCTGATCACAAAGAGATCCTTTGCAAATTTTATAGATTTAATTTTAGACCTTGTTACCTTGGAACTGGAAATAGCTATTTCAGCATACTGGATAAGCTGTTTTCTAAGCCTGTCGCCAGAGCAAGCTAGTCCCTTGGCAGCAGTTTAAAGTCTAGCTGTCATGTTCCTGACTGCAGCAGAGAAGAAGACATTCTGGGACTGTAGCACAGGATTCATAGACCACAGCAAAGAATGCTGGGAAAGGTGACAGAGTTATAAATAAACCACCCAGTCCTAATAACAAAGAGAGTTCTGAAGGAAGCAGGATCTGTGAGAGTGTCTGTATAGAAAAAGACAAAGAGAGAGAAAGCAGGTGCTACTTGTGGTCTACCCACCAAAGGGCTGTGGAAGAAGCCACACAACCAAGAGGAAGGATCTTTCACAGAGATGATAATTGGTATATTATAGGACTTTGTTGCCTTCTTTGTACTGTTGTCTCAGAGAGCTGGAGAGGTAGAAGATTTCTTATGAGCAAGGTGAAGGAAGAGGCCTTGGGCAAAGAAGCAGCATGGATCTGAGGAAACAGTAGGTTTTTGTTTCCTTCCATTGCCCAACACTGGAGTTTCCAGTAGAAGATGGGACATAGCTCCCCATCACCTCCCCCACATGCCAAGGCAGAAGTTAGACATATGTCCCAGTGAGGTTTAGTTTAAACTTAGTTTTCGATTTTTGTTATCCTAGAAAGAGTGGAGTGTTTGGGTTCAACTGGATGGCTAAACTACCCAGTCAGCAAGAGAAAATGGAGGTGGTTGCTGTCCCTGACATCAGACAGGTGAGCACATTATTACAATGCCTATCCCCACAGAAGTTGTTTCCAAATGCAACCTTTTTTTTATTTAATAAACAATGTCACAAGGGAGTGTGCTACGTAATGACTAGGAACTCCTGTGCATAATTCTCTTATCTTTAACTATCAACCTAAAACGTTTGGTTCTTCAGATTCTGTAGTCATCTGGAAATACAAGATGAACTTTCAGGAATGTGTCAAGACAGATGGAGTTATTCAGGAAACTGCAAGCCTTTAGTTTAAGCCCGACTTCATTTGTAGGGATAATACTAGAACTAATGATATATGATAAGATTACAAAACATTTAGTAACTGACAGTCAGCATCTATCCACTAAAGATGAAGTACCCTTGAGAAATTAGCTTGAATCTGAAAGTACATTAATGTTCTGGTGGCCAATGAGTGACTTAGTTACTGCAATTTATCTGAATTTCAAAACTGCATATGATATTCACCACAGAATAGACTAGTTTAAAAATTAGAATTCTGGAGAGTTGTTGAAACAGAATGAAAATTATCTGAGGAAAATAAAAGAGCACATCAATAAAAGGTAACACTTGAGAGTGGAAAATGTGAATACAATCAAGAGTCAATAAATACCACTTTCCTTAACTTATTTAACAAATTGCATTGACATCAGTGTCAAGAGTGGCTAGATTTAGTGATAACACAATATTAAAAATTGTGTGCAGTCACAGTAGACTTGTCTACAGAAGAGTGGTTGGGACTGCAGCCAACTAGGAAATTGAATTTCAGTTCAGTGAAAATTTTCATCCTGAATTGGGACAAAAAGCCAAAAACTTGAAAATGTTTGCAGAACTGAAATGTCATAATACTTTGTTTTAGAAACATCAAAATGTGGCGTTTCCAAAACAAATGTGCTCCCTGGGATTCCTGGCAGCTGCTGACATGAAACTTCCAGGATCCCTGTCTTCATGGCAGCTCATCTGGTGAGATGAGGGGGAGCCGGGAAGTCCTGAGTCCTTCGTACTCCACCTGACAGGATGATGGAAAGCCCTGGAAGTGCTGGCTTCCAAGTTCTAAGACTCCTGACTCTCCTTCACTCAACCTGGAGGGCCGAGAGGGAACCAGGAAATACTGGCTACCAAGCTCCAAGACTCCCAGCTTCCCTTCATCCACATGGCAAGTTGCTGAGGTGCCTGGGAGTTGAGGCTGACACAGCTGCCCAAATCCCAGTCCACCTCGCTTCCCAGTTTGCCCGACTCACAGCAGTCAGACAGTATGTGAAGCCAGCTGCTTTGGCAGTCTGGAAGTTCTGGGGTCTCTGACTCTGACCTGAGGCAGTCTGCATGGCAGAACTGTGCTCCAGAGCTGCAGTCCCTTCAAGCCCTAGAACCCCGGCTTTTGGGGATGTCCACATGGTGGGCTATTCCAGGATCCAGGAACCTGGAAACCCTGGGGTCCTCAGAAGCCTGCCAGGTCGGCTGACAAGGAGCCAGGTGGGTGAGCTGGCAAGGAACCAGGGAGGTTTTGAGATTTGTTTCCACAAAGTTTTTCAAGTTTGACAAATAGGCAAATTACAATGAAAAAATGTTTTGTTGAAATATTTCCAACCAGTGCTAGTTGGGAACTTGGGACTACTCCCTTTTTTAGTTTTTGGAACCCTGCATGAGGAAAGAGATTTAGGGAACTGTGGTGAGGATGGCTCCAATGGGCACTGCTTTCTTGGATAATCAAGCTTGCATCTCAGGGGTGCATTCATCTCATAAGTGTAGATTTATATGGGTAAAAATCTTAGAAAACTATACCTACTATGGTAAATCATTTTATTTTTTTCCTAGTTTCAAACATTCCTGCAAAAGTGATCACTGAGGTGGCATTCTAATTCCATTCTTAGTGTTCTACAACTGAAAGTAGATAAATTAGCAGTAGGGCAATGAGTGAAATGTCAGTAAAATTAGAACAGATTAACTGCAGAAATTAGACACAATTCAGGCAGACTTATCAGATTTACCACATTGTTCTTTTGGTCTTTCAAATCAAGACAGATGTTATTTAAAGAAAACTGTTTTTTATATTACAGATGAGCGAAGTATTAGAGGCAAAGGAATCAAAGAGCTCTGAGTGAGGTACGAATGTGTGAAAGAAAAAATGTTATCTGTAAAAGCACAAAAGAAGTTCTCTTGACTTGTATGACTTTTTGTATCAAGCATGCTACAGCAGTCTTTTGTTTCTAATATGAAACTATAGTAAGGATCATTGCACTAATGCGTGAGGATTTGTGATAATGTTGCAGAAATTTTACTGTCAAAACTGAACTGCAATGTAATGACTTCTGTTATCATGGTTTCTAATAACTATTCAGCATGAATTGACCCTACATATGTTTTACTGCAATAATATGTCAGTAACTCAAAAAGCTGAAGAGGAAACAGAAAGCAACAAAACACCCTCCTAAAATTCCTACTAAATGTCTGCACTATGATATCAAAACATTAATAAGAGGATGAATACTGTGACTGAATTGTAACACAATTATAACAATATCTTTAAAGATCCATATCTTTAAATAAAGGCTATTATGCTGATGAAAATAATTTACATTGTCAAAGCTTTATATCAAGGTGCAGCTTGCACAAATAAAATAAATGCAGATTTAAGCAAATGGTTTCACATAGACACTGGTGTTAAACAAGACTGCATTCTCTCACCTCTCCTGTTATTAATGAGACCCCAAAAACTCCCAACTTAAGCATTACATTAGAAGGCAAAGAAATGCAAGGGACGAGTCAATTCACAAACCTTGGCAATAATTTGCAAACCAGTGGGAATATCCAGAGGAAATAATGTCACAAAGGCAGCAGCTGCAGTCATCAGCTTACACAAGATTTAGTCATTGAAAATCGACAGTTTAAATATCAAACTATGAATCTTCAACTCAAATATTATTTCCACCTTAAGAGAAGGTTACTCATCTTGTGCAGTAACTGAGGTTCTTCGAGATGGTTGTCCATGTGGGTGCTCCCCTTTAGGTGTCTTGGTGCCCTGTGCTTTTAATCGGAGATTTGTGGTAACAGTGCCCGGTTGGGCCACGCACATGCCATAGCCATCTCGCGCTGCTTCGAGCAGTTACATAGCGGTGCACAGCCAACCATCCCCCAGTTCCTTCTCTACCTCAGAGAATCAGTGTGAAACTCTGTAGAGGAGAGGAGGGAGGGTAGTGGAGCACGCACAGGGACACTCATCTAGAAGAACCTCAGTTATTGCACAGGTGATTTTGTTGTTCTAAAGCATAGTGCTTAGTGAAACTATGGGCTGATGCCCAGGTACCTGCTCTGCAAATGTCAGTGATAGGCACATTGTTGAGAAAGGCCACAGATGTTGCTAATGCTCTGGTGGAGCGTGTGCGAACTCCGTTGGAGGTTGCAGATTGTTGTTTTGGTAGCACAAATGGATACATCCAGATATCGATTTGGATAGTCTCCGTTTTGAGATGGTTTGGCCCCTCAAGCATTCTGTTATGGAAACTAATAGTCTAAGTGAATTTCTGAATGTTTTTGTTCTTTCTATGTAGAAAGCTAATACTCTGCGAACATTAACTATGTAGAAAGCTTATGCTCTAGTGTGTTGACTGAGGCCTCCCTCCTGTCAGCATGTGGCTTCAGGAAAAATACACCTAAGGAGATGGGTTGATTTAAATGAAAAGTGGAGGCAACCTTGGGTATGAATTTAGGATGCGGTCACAGGATTACTTTATCCTTAAAGAATGCTATATAAGCCTTGGGTATAGGGTTTCTTAGTGTGGGATAAGTGTTTTCTATGCCTTTAAGGAAGCATTTAATCGTTGGGTGAGCAAATATAGTGACTCCATCCACCCTGTTGTGGAAGAAAGTAATGGCAGCCAAGTGTACTCTGATGGAGCTTGGGAATAGCCCTGATCTTTTAAGTCCCAGTATATAGTCGAGGATTCTCAGTAGGGGGTCCAACTGTGGAAAAATCTGTTTGTCCTTGCACCAGGTGCAGAATCGTTTCCACTTATGGCTATATGGCTTTCTTGTGCTTCGTCTCTGACTGTTCAGTAATAGTAATAGGAATCTTTCACTTCCTCAGAACAGTCCTTTTTGACCCCCCATCAGCCATGGAGTAACCAGGCCTTGAGGTGGAGTACTGAGAGGTGGGGGTGTCCCGCATCTTGTGACAGAAGGTGAGGCATTAAGGGAAGGGTTCGAGGTGGTTTCACTGCCATTTGGCATAGATATGGGAACCACGTTTGTCTGGGCCATGTGGGTGCAATGAGAATGACCCTCGATTTGTCCTGCCTGATCTTGTGAATGACTTGGCTTAGGAGTGGTGTCGGGGGAAATACATACATCAGTGGCACCTCCCATATTATGAGGAGAGCATCACCTAGGGAATGGTGTCCCAATCCAGCCTGGGAGCAATATTGTGGGCACTTGGCATTCTGAGCTGTTGCAAATAGATCTATGATGGGGAACCCCCATAGTTTGAATAGGGATTTGAGAATTCTAGGATCCATCTCCCACTTGTGGGTTTGTGAAAAATCCCTGCTCAGTAGATCCGCTCTTGTATTCTGACATCCCGGCAGATAGGATGCTAATATCTCTATGTTGTTGGTGATGCACCAATTCCAAAGGTGTATTGCCTCTGTACATAGGGAGTATGATCGTGCTCCCTCTTGGCAGTTTATAGAAAACATGCATGCTATATTGTCCGTGAGGATCTTGATGGCATTGTTCTTGATTAAAGGGAGAAAGTACTCGCATGCATTTTGGACTGTCCTTAGCTCCAAAAAGTTTATGTGCAGGTTGGACTCTGCTGGGGACCAGAGGGCTTGGATTGTTTTGTTGAGTAGATGTGCCCCCTAGCCTACTAGGGAAGCGTCTGATGTGATAGTCATGGTTGGAGCTTTTTGTTGGAAAGGGACTCCTGAGAAGACATTATGTGATTGTGTCCACAATGTTAGCGAGTCTTTTACTCTGTGTGGCATTGTGAGGCATCTGTTGAGAGAGTGTCTGTGTGGTATATACACTGTTCAAAGCCAGGCCTGGAAGCATTTCAGGTGGAGTCTGGCATGTTTTACAACAAACGTTGTTGCCAACATATGCCCCAAGAGTTGTAAGCATGTTCTGGCGGATGTTTGTGGGCTGTCCATCACCGTTGAAATTAGGTTGACTAGAGTGAGGAAGCATTGTTGGGTTAACACTGCAGTTGCTGTGAGACAATCGAGGTAGGCTCCCATGAATTCCAACTTGTGGACTTCTGTACATTTATTTGCAACCCTATGTCTGTGAACAGGGTTATCATGCTCTGCGTGGCATTTATTGTTTCTTGATGCATTGGTGCTCTTATCAGGCAGTTGTCTAAGAATGGAAATATCATCACTCCTTGTCTGTGGAGGTGAGCTGCAATGACAATGAGAACCTTGGAAAAAAATCTTGGGGCAGTGGAAAGGCCGAAGGCTAGTACTCTGTATTGGAAATGCTGTTTCCCTCGGGTGAATCTCAGGAATCTTCTGTGTGACGGGTGAATGGTAATATGACAGTAAGCATCCTGGAGGTCGAGGGCCGAGAGCCAATCTCCTTTCTCTAATGCTGGAATTATTATAGTTAGTCACCATTTTGAAACGTTGTGTTCTTACAGATTTGTTGAGTTTTCATAAATCCAGGATGTCTCTCCACCCGCCAGTCTTTTTCTGAGTTAGAAAGTAATGGGAATAAAAACTTCTCCCCCTGTGTTGTAATGGTATGGGTTCCATGGCACCTAACTGTACGAGGTGGTTTATTTCCTGTTGTAACAGGTGCTCATAAGAGGGGTCACTGAAGAGGGATAGGGAAGAGGGTGAGTAGGGACGGCGAAGAGGATGGAGTATCCCTTCTGGATAATCTCTAAAACCCATTTGTCTGTCATGATGGTGTTCCGGGCTGGGTAATATGGTGACAGATGGTCTCCGAATGGGCGGGGGACCATTTCTGGTTCCGGAATCAGAGAGTGTGAAGGTCTCATACCCTCCACCACACCTTCAAAATAACTGTCTGGAGGTGGATGGTTGAGACGTCGAAGGTTGATCTTGGTTCTGCCGACGTCTGTTCTGTTTTTGTTTACGCCATTGGTCGCATTGTCTTTGTGGCTGGGCGTATGGCGTAGACTGGAATCTCTGATTGTAAAACCTGCTCTGTTTCTTTTTGTTTGCAGGTATGTAAATGCCAAGGGTTTTCAAGGTCACCCTTGAGTCCTTTAGGGTGTGTAGTGAGACATTGGTTTTGTCTGCAAATAATTTTTGTCCTTCAAAAGGTAAGTCTTTAACTGTTGCCCGGACCTCCCTTGTGAATCCGGAGAGATGGAGCAAGGATGCACGGCGCATGACAATGGATGTAGCAATGGGTCGTACTGCTGTATCTGCAGAGTCAAGGGAAGCCTGGAGGGCCGTCTTGACGATGAGAGGCCCTTCAGAAATGTTTGCTTTGTACTTTTCTTTTTTGTCTTCTGGCAAATTTTCAATAAAGGTTGACATTTTGGAGATCAGATTGTGTGTATATTTAGCCAGCAGCGCTGAATAGTTAGCTATGAGGAACTGAAGCGTAGCTGAGGAATAGGCTTTCTGCCCCAAAAGGTCTAGCCTTTTCCAATCCTTACCATATGGGGTCATTCGGGACTGGTGTTGTTTCCCCCTTTGATTGACCGCCTCCACCACTAAGGAGTTTGGTTCAGGGTGTGTGAATAAAAATTCAACCCCCTTTGCTGGCATATAATATTTTTTGTCAGACCTCTTACACGAGGGTGGTGCAGTAGCTGGAGTCTGCCAGATGATTTTCGCAGGCTTCATAACAGCATCATTTATCAGCAAAGCTATCTTTGCTGATGTGGATGCCTGGAGTATGTCCATGAGCTTATGTTGGGCTTCTGGTGGCTTTGCCAACAAAATGTCTATGGATTCAGTAACCCCTTTGAAGAGGTCCTCAAAGGATTTGAAATCATCCCCCGTAGTAGGGGCTGGTGGAATTATGGTTTCATCTGGCAACAAAGATGGGAAGTGAGTAGGCGGCAAAGTGTCATATTCAGCTGTGTCCTCAAGTTCCTCAGGGTCTTCCTCTTGTGTGTCAGAGGGTGCCAGAGCAGTAGGTGAAGGGGACGGGGCTGTTCTGGACCTAGGTGGCCTGTGGTTTTGGGCCCTATACATTGCCCCTGGATCCCAGAATGACCAGTTAGTGGAAATGGTATGGAGGGTGCTGCCCATGGGTGATCATACCATCCTCATATATCTGCAGGTGGTTGGTGATGAAATGGTCCTGGCTTTGATGAGGAATGACGAGGAGTATATATCACTGCATCATCCTTTTCTTCCTCATCACTGGAGATGGGGTGGGGGAGCTGAACTGCAGGGAGCAATCAACTGGCTATGTACTGCTCTGGATGGGGTACCCTCAGTGCCACGTAGAGGAGATGCAGGTGTTAAAGCCATTACCAGGTCCGCATATCTCAAGAGCTGTTGCGGTACCATGAGGTTCAGTGCTGGGGACAGCATGGAGGACAGCCCGGGAGCCTGAGTTGAAGCTGCTGGTGCTGAGGATTTAGAGCTGTGCGGCATCGGTACAGCAGGTGGTGCCATTGTACCGTTAGGTGCCGAGATCTTCTTCGGCTCCATGGGCGCTGAGCTGGAAGGTTTCACTTTGCTGTGTGAACCTTCATTAGAGCCTGCCCACACAGAGTCTTTAACTCGTCAGGAACTCTCAGTGCCAGACATTCCCAGTGCCTTGTGTTCCGACGCTCTCAGTGCCGTCAGTACCGGGACAGATTTTTCTGTCGGAGATCACTTTCGTTTAGGCTATTATTGGTGCTGGGATGTCTGTGCCTGCTTTTTTGTAGCCTTTCTAGAAGTAGGCTCCTTGGCAGCTGATGTTGAAGTGGAGCCCCTGTCAGAGGCTGCCGTTGGCGACCTTTGGCCAGGGGGTGACCTGGACTCGGGGTCAGAGGCTGGTCTGAGTGATTTCTCCATCATGAGGAGCTTCAGTTGAAGATCCCTGGCTTTTAATGTCCTAGCTGTCAGTTTTCTGTAGTGTGGGCACTTTTGAGTAACTTGTGTCTGGCCAAGGCAGCGGACACACTGAGTGTGGCTGTTAGAGACAGGTATGGATAGTCTGCAAGTCAGGCAGCGTTTAAAGCCAAGTAAACCAGGCAAGCCTCAGAGAGCCGGTCTCTTAGAAAAAAGTAAGGGGTAAACCCTGCTGAGGCAAAGGTTGTATGCTTACCAGAGAGACAGGGGTAGATAGAAATGGTAAAGGAGAAAACTTTTTTTTTTAATTTAAGAAATTTTAAGAAATTAAAGTAAGGAAATAGATAGGGAAAACTAACTACAACTAAGATAACACTATCACTATGAACTAACTACTATAAATCTTATCTGATGTAAGAGAGGGTGCTGCTGATCACTTCAACTCAGGCCAAAGGTGGTAGAGAAGGAACTGGACGATGGTTGGCTGCGCACCGCTCAGCCGCTCAGAGCGGCGCAAGATGGCTACGGCGCATGTGCGGCCCAACCAGGCACTGCTACCACAAATCTCCGATTACAAGCACAGGGCGCCAAGACACCTAAAGTGAAGCACCCACAGGGACATTCCTTGAAGAAGAACATATGGATATGAAAGCTGGAAATCTACCAAAGGTACTGACAGTTGCCTAAATGCCTTTGAAAGCAAATGCCACAGGAAAATAGTGAGTATTAAATGGAATGAATTTATAACAAATGCTGAGTTTTGTCAGAGAGTTCAACCGCTTATCTCCTAAATTATCCAGAAGAGAAGAAAGAAATAGTGGGACATGTGTTAATAATAAAGCCAGAGCATATGCCATAGTGGAAGTGCTACTGGGCAGCTGACGAACACGTAAAAGGGGCCAACTGAACGAATCCATCCGTTGAATAATACTTAGTCTTGGTACTGGGGGCTGAAGTTATAGATCGTTCATGCGCTAAGTGATTTTTGATGGTGTCCGAAGAATTCAGATATCAGGATAAATGTAAATGTAACTGCTTTTCACTGGTGATTATATGTGCACCAAAGCACCTTTATTAATAAAAATACATTTTACTTTTGTAAATGAAACTAATTATTATGACTTTTAACTCTGAAAAGCAGCTGTCCAACAACCTCCCTCTCCAGCCCTAAGGCAGTACTGTCTTTACAACAGTAGAGAACTGGTTAGATAAATGAATTATGTCAAAGAAAGCTTAAATTTAGACCGAATCTAGTTAATCTAAGTCATATTGCCATTACATATCAACAACAGAGAGAGATAGGATTACTGTTGAACATTAAGAGACTCTTTAATGCCTCTGTCACTGAACTGAGGATATACTTCAAAAACTTTCAAATAGTACTTATGATTTTTTTTTAAATCAAGGTCAATGGGAGGTGCTGGTTGGCCAGCACTTTTGAAATATATGTATTCAAGATCTTATTTATAAGTCCCTATTTTTGAAAATCCTGGGCTGAATCCTTAACACAGTGCTTCAGTGTTGCATAAAGCCCTAGAATTAATTACCCCTTTGAGAATGATTTGCAAATTTTTGTAATAATGTGCACCAAGATCATAGGGTTTCAAACATCCTTGCATTTTCTTCTCACATGAGTTCGTGCACACGCACACACATGCACTTGCATACACAAGTCCAGCATCAACACTGTATACACACATGAAACCAAAACAAATTATTGCCTTCCAGCATACACAAGAAGATGGTCCTCCATCCAGCATTACAATGGGTCTCATAAACCCTTCTAATCCTAAGGAACTAAGTTCCCCTGATTGATATATATCTATATATCTATATATATAGATATATATATATAGAGAGAGAGAGAGACACCAATAGTGTACTTTAGATTACATTTTGGCACCAAGCTTTCTATGAAATTCACATAATAAAAATAAATAACATTACAGTCTCTCACTTGTTTTTATTTTATTTATTTGATCAACAATTTTATTTTTCTGCCTGTCTCACTATATTTAAATTTAATCTACTATTTATTTTTTCCCACCCTTCATCTAAATCTGTCCATAGAGACACCCCTTTTCTTTTCCCTCTCCTTCCATTCTTCATCTCTGCTTTTCTGAAACCCTTCTCGCTCCCTCTCCCATCCCCTTCTTTCTCATGGGGATGTCTTTCCCCCCATGCGCCTCCCCTAGAGTAAATTGGCTGGAAAATGTATTTTTTGGGATACTGAAACTATTCGCAAATTTGGGTTGAATGCAGCGAATAGGTTTTTTTGGGGGGTGCGGGAGGGAGGAGAAAAAAACAAAACAACTATTTTTTGGAAAAGTCCAAATATTTTGTTTCACCATTTTTGAAACAAACAGTTTTGACATTTCATTTCAAATCAGCACTTGACCTGAATTAACTTTTTCATTTGGGTGAGAAAAACCGAAAAAATTCCATTTTGGTGAAAAACTTAAACACTTTTTTAGTTTTATTTTGTGGTTCAGCCACCAAACTGAAAAATCAATTATTCATTCAGATTTTTTTCCAGTTGGTGTCTTTCTCCCCCATCAAAACAGTCTTCCCTGTGACATCTCATCCAACACCTGTAGCCTCTTCCCTCCCCTTCCTTGCCAGCCATCTACATCTTTCTCTTCATTTCTGAGATCACTCTCTTCTCTTTCAGACTCTGCTTGCGTCCTCCTTTGCCTTTTTGAGAAAATCCCTTGGCATTTCTTCCTCACGATCTACAAACCCCCTCTCTCATCTTCCATCTGGAGCCTTTCCTATCCCTATCTTCCATGTCTTTCTTTCTCTCTTCCCCTTTGGCATTTCTCCCTCTCTTCCCCTCTCCTGTGCTCCCTCACCCATAACCTGTTGATTTATCCCTTCCCCAGTTGTTCTTGAACAACTTCTTCTCCAGAGCCATCCCTGTACCCTGCAGTCTCTCACCTTCTACTGCTCCTCCATACCTTTCCCTTTGCCTGGGTCTCATCTCTCTGCCTCTCCAAGGGTTTCATTCATAGCTCTTGGCTCCAGAACGCTCTTCCTTCCTCACACCTTCAAGTCTTTCACCCACTACACCAATGGCTCCTGCTCCTATACTCACTCTTTCTAAGATCTTTTCCTGTCCTTCACTCTCTCATTAGAAGATTATGCAGGGGGTCAAAAGCTGTGAGGCAGATATTTTGGTAAGATTCCTCCTATTACTACTTTGCAGCAGAAGTACTGCCAACATCAAGCATTTGAAAATCAAGAGTCAGGCTCCCAAAATCATAAGATTGATTTAAAGATTAGGAAATTTAAAAAATAATAAATGTTGTGTTCTTTACATTTGTCCTCTGGTTTTTAACCATGTAGATTTCTCTTGAGTTACATTTTCAAGCTTTTCTATACAACCATGAGGATTAGAAACTCTTTTTAAAAATAGAAGCAGAGATTCTTACCTAATTACAGCACTTGATCCCAGGAGCTGGGGCTTAAAGAAGAACATTAAATATTGCAAAACTTGCAATAAAATTGTGAGAATTAGCAACACAACAGTAATGAGGTAGAGTTGGGAGGAAGGAGACAGCAAGAGGCAAAGTACTAAAAAGCAACTATACAGTGCATGCAGCAGATGCTTCCACTAGTGGTAGCAATTCATAAAAGCAAGGATTCTCGCCTTCCTGCTAAGCCACACCCAGGCATCTAGGAATGCTGTGAGTAGTAGTGTGGAGATTGTGCCACTTACTGCCTCCCCAAAGCATGACCCCTGGCTTCCTCAATGCCCATTGACATATATTTTTACAGGCATATCCCCTCTATTCACCAATTCTGGAGCACTACAGATGTTTCTCCAACCTGTAGTCCAGAGGTTTGCAAAGCCATAATATAGATCTACATGGTATAAAGGAAATACTTCATCACTGAAATTGAGACACTTTTGGGGTTGAATGAGCAACTATTTGACAAGCACACAGCAATTTCTCAACAGGTTAAGGCAGTAAGTGAATGCCATATCCAGTTTAAATTAATCAGAACAAGGCAAACATTGCTACTTTACCTTTTAAATCAACATTTTTTAAAAAATGACTGCTAATTTTGATTGTCACATATATCTAAGATATAGAAGGAAAAGAGAGCTCTGTAGATTTAGGGAAATGAATACATTCTTTTCTTCTCAAATGTTCATGTCACTGTGATCTATGTGCATAGTACAGCAGCTAAAAAAAATCATTACACTGGCACTCCTACAGAAATGATTTTCTGTTGCAGTTGTGAGTCATTTATTAGTAAAAAACTGAGAAAATATGCCTCCTTTTTATAGGACCTATATGTAAACAACATCTTTACTTCATTTGTCATCATTTTTGAAAAAAATTCTCCCTCTGGTGCTGATGTGATTATTTTGTCTTTATAGCTAGACAGGTTATTCATTTTAGAAAGTTAAAGGTATCAAAAAGGAAAGTTAGTTAGCAGTCCCTATAATTCTCTGAAGTTACTATCCTACATAGAACTCCAACTCTTGGTTTATGTGCCTCTGTTAAATGGCACTGGCATACTGTCAAATTCTAGACTTCCCTAAAATTCCTAGTTGAGGTAGCAGTTGTAAGCCACACACTGGAATCATAGAATATCAGGGTTGGAAGGACCTCAGGAGGTCATCTAGTCCAACCCTCTGCTCAAAGCAGGACCAATCTGGATATATGTGGTTCATTGCTAATCATTTTCATAAATCATAAATCTCTAGCTCTTTCTTTCAAACATGATTAGCCCTAGATTTTGACCCTTAAAACTGTTTACTGATTGAAAAATGGAAGGCTGTGAGATCAACAAGTATACACTGATTACTTGCCTATTGACAATTGTCAGTAACAAGTGGAACACATTCAATTTCAACATGAGCGATGAATGGCTGATAGAATGCGCATAGTTGATGAATAAATGCACAACTGATGTGTTTGTATGATGAAAATGTAGGCTCTTGTAAAAAAATTTTAGATACTGAAGTCTAGCAGGTAATTTGGATTCTTTTGGAGTATCCTGTAAAGAAGACTGCTTTGAGGAAGTGGCCTAATCTCACCTGCTTTTTAATATGGTTACTATAGAGGGACTACATTCTTGCACAAATGAATTGAGTTTATGAGACTTCCCACCAAAAATTGTTAGGAAAGTTAAGGTTGTGGCAACATAACAGTGATTTAAATGCATATAAACTCTCAAAAATGCAAGAGATAAAAAAAGAAAAACAAACAAAAACCCAACTAAAATCCAACTAGAATATTAGAAAATTTATCTTTTTTTCCCACTGAACAGACATCCCAGGGATTGGTTTATATTTTGAAGTCTATCTCTAGAAAAAAAATTGGAGTAACACTATTTTCTTAGAAAATGAAAACATAGGTTTCCAACCGTTCTTTGATGTGGTACATATCATTGACCTGATGTTCCATAGCATGTTACAAATCAAAAGTTAAGAACTTTTGAAATGAGACTTTAGTTGATTAACATTGAGTCATGGACACTATATCTCGTCAGGGAAGTTCAGCAAACTAGGTTCTACCTCTGTCTTGATTTTTTGATTATTTTAAACACATTGTAGAAAAACCAAAGTGTTTTGGTATGCTATAGAAAAATTCCTCCTTGGCCACAGATTTAACCTAGTGCTTCTGAGGCAGATATGACTTTTTATCAGTATTAAAAAAGTGTGGTGGTTGGTGCAAAATCAGACTTATAATGAAAACTCAAATGCAACCTTAAACTATGAAACAACTGCTATCATGCCATAATCATGGGTATTTATTGAAGCAGTTACTAACTGACTAGAATGGGATTTATGCACGTGCTTGAAGTTAAGCTTGTATTTAAGTGATTTCCTGAATAGGGAAGTATTCTTATGTGTGTTTTCCTGAATTGGAGCCTTAGTTTGGCTGTTGATGTCAGTGAACTCCCAATGCTATATAAAGACCATGCTAACAAAATATGTACTACGAAGATGATCCTTGCAATACTGAATTACATGAAATTACTGGAACTAAAGTATAGACACAATTTAGGTACCAAAAATGGATGATTTAGAGTGAGACCCTACATATCCTTATAGCATCTTCTTACAAAAACTGTCCTATACAAGTCAAATGGAAAATACAAACAGCATACAATAGCCAGACATCACAAGAATTCAGGCCATGGATTGCATGATTATCCAATTTCATTAAGTAGCCATAATAAATAAATTTTAGAAAACAGATCACTAGTTAAGGAATCAAATGCATTATATTAGTACTGTACCTGCTGATGATCTCTAACGGCAGCTTCCACCTTGACCCTATCATCATAGAGATCCATAAGGTTTTCTTTATCATTTAAACAATATTTCTGAAAGATCTGATACTCTTGTGCTAACCACAAATTTTCTTTTATCATCTGCTCCAGAGTAATCTAAAGAGAAAGGTTACTGATTACAATTATTGAAAGATATCTGCTTAAATAACATTTTTCTAAACTTTTATCAGTCGTGCACATTTGTACAATATACACACAGTGGTGAAATCCTGATCCCAGTGAAGTTAATGGCAAACTCTCATTGAATTTAATGGAGTCAGGATTTCACACAGTACATTTATGTCGTAGGTTCAAATTATTAATAAATGTTCTGCACACAAAACAATGTTAAAAATAGCTAAAATAGGAACTACTGAATTTCTGTGCTATTTCAGAAAATCTTTCTGCAAAAAAATAATAATGTAAATTTCCTTAATTTCTACAGAATGTCATAAACCCTTCCCTATAATGATTTTACTTTTCAGTGTTCTCACTAGGCTGAGTGATACTATGTAATAGCCATATATTTATGATTAAGGTATTGTAGTATTTCTAGTCCCAGATTAGATTGAACTGATTTTTAAAGGCACATCTGAT
Organism: Chrysemys picta bellii; assembly: GCF_011386835.1. NCBI lineage: Eukaryota > Metazoa > Chordata > Testudines > Emydidae > Chrysemys > Chrysemys picta. The sequence continues at coordinate 216,647,922 of NC_088792.1, forward strand.
TTTTTTCCCTCTCCAGGGCAAGGTTCAGGCTTTTGGGGTGCTCTAATATGCAGTTCCATATCTTAACATGTTTGGATTTCTTTTAAGTTTAACATTAACTTTGGATTTCTTCGGTTCATAATGCTTGATTATGCAATAATCATAGTGTAGTGTATTTAACCTTAAATTAATGATATATACTCTCAACCGTAACTCCATTTTAACTTAGTTTTTCTCTGGGAATTTCTTTTTTGTTATTTTAACAAATAAACCCTGAACAAGAAAGTCCATGTTATCATGTGATGTTTCTAATGCTTTGAATACGTGAAGTATCACTCTTAAGTAACTATTTAAATTTTAAGTTCGGTGGCCAGATTCATCAATATACTCCGGCTACTTTACTCCACTCTGGAGCAGCACAAAGTAGCCAGAGCATACTGGGCAATTAAGCTGGGTTTAAAGCTCCTTTGCAAAGCAACCAGCATATACACCATCAGCCTCCTCTTAGCCTCCATCTTCCCTTGCACAAACACACTAAACTTCCCTTCCCTGTGCATTTGCCTGCATGCATGTTCACCATGAAACTCCCTCTGCCTTCTGCACTTCTCCTACATAACCTGGCATACACACATCCCTCCATCATGCCCCACATTCTCCCTCCCCTACTACATCAGCCACATTCCCCTATGCTCACACATCCCAGTTTCTCCCTTCTGCCACTCACATTCTCTTGGTCTCTCCTTCACACACATGCATACACAACTAGTTTTCCCCTCTTTCCTGCCCTCCCTGTTTGGCAGATCAGGTGCAACAGGGAATTTTAAAAAACTAGGATTAATGATAATTTCTTGTCCATTCCTTACAACTGGTAGTTTCTTCTTCAGCAGATGCTAGTGAATAATGTTCTATTACAGGCAATTTCATGAAGAATTGACCTTTTGAAGTGGCTACCATCTCCTATTGCTCTTAATTGGAATGAGGGCAAATCTATGTTACAGCACTCCATCAGCGCAGCTGCACTTCTTCTTCACCAGATGTGCTATGTTGACAGGAGAGCGCTCTCCCGTCAGCATAATTTCTCCCCCTCAGTGAGAAGCGGAAACTATGTTGGCAGAAGAGAATCTCCCACTGACATAGCACTGGTATAGACAGTGCAAAATTATGTCGCTCGGAGAGGGGGACTTTTTCATAGCCCTGAGTGACATAAGTTAGGTGGACTTAAGCGATAGTGTAGACCTGCCCTGAGGCCACAAGCTGCCCCCAGTTAAAATGCCCTCTTTCAAAAGGCCGCTGCCTCCAATTGTTTCCCCAAAATACTGAAGCCTAGCTGCCCTTAGGGATGGTGGATGGTGGACCTCTATGCAGTGAAGAGTAGAAAAACCGCTAGGGCAGCTTGTGGCCGAGTACCTGGAGAAAGCTAGGATCTAGCCCCATCTTTAAAAGGGTCTGTTCTTCATAGTATTCTCTGAAGTAGAACATTTTTCTTCAGCCTCTATTTAAGAAGGCATTTTCAGTTATGAAAGTTCAAGGAGCCTATATAATGTTGTTACTAACAGCATTATGGACCAAAAAAGGTCTGATAACACTAAATTTTTTAAAGGACCCAATATTAAATTAATTTAATTTCAATCAATGGATTTCATTGGAAATTCTAAGAAAATTTATTCTGTACTCAAGGAATAAATGCTATAATTTTGCAGGGGTTATGCTATATTTTTCACACATAATAATGAGGCCAAATCTCTGGTTTAAGTGTAAAATTGAAACTTTACTAGAGACATAATAAAAGACAAAAACATGTCTGGCAATACTTGTTATTACTGAAAGAGCTCACAAAAACACTATATAATTTCAGAAAGTTGTAGTCATGAAACACTTCAAATATATTAAGAACTGAAACAAATTATGACATTGGAATGTACATTTATATTTATAAACAAAGAAAGGTTATATTAAATCCCTCCCAGCCTTGCAGTTGCTGTCATTATGGAATATTCCAAATTATTGTTATTTTTCATTTGTATTAGCTTAGAACCCAGGGGCATTAGTCATGAACCAGAACTCCATTGTGCAAGGTGCTGTACAAACACAGAACAAGAAGACTGTCTCTGCCCCAAAGAGCCTACCATCTAAGGATGAGAGAAGAGACAACAGATGAATACAGGCAGACAGATGAGTACAAGAAAACTAAGATATAATATTGGTCGTAATGACAATAAGGGATCTCAGCACACCAGTGCCCTAACTGTTGTTGATTTTTTTGTAGGCATCATAGAAAAGGAGAGTTTTAAAGAGGATTTTGAAGGAAGATAATGAGATAGCTTTGCAGATGTTTATGGGGAGCTCCTCCCAAGCATGAGGTGCAGCACAGGAGAAAACACAAAGATGCTTGTGTGAAAATCTAACAAGTGGACAATGAAGACTGGCATTGTGGTTTGATTAGAAGGAGGAGTAAACAGCTTGATAGCTATTGAGAGATAGGTAAAGGGGCATAGGATATGAAGGGCCTGGAGAATGAAGACAAAGAGCCTATGTTTGATGTGACAGAGAAAGGGAAGCTGTGGCATAGTCTAAGTAATGGGCTAGGAAAATAATCTTTGCTATAGTATTCTGAATGGATATGAGTAAAGCATTGCATTTATCAAGACCAGAGGTTGCAGAAATTGAGACACAAGATGAGGAGTGCCTGGATAGGAGTTTTAGCTGTGTGGATGGATAGGAAAGGCCATATCTTAGATGTTATGTAGAAACAATCGGCAAGATTTTTACATAGCTTGGATGTGAGGACCTAGAGAAAAGTTCAAGTCAAAGATGACACACAGGTTACAGGCCTGAGTGATAGAAAGGATGGTGGTGTTGTCCACAGTGATCAAGGAGGTGGCCAGGAGGGTTTTTTTTTGCAGGGGTGGGGAAATTAAGAATTCTGTTTTAGCCATGTTGAGGGAGAGCTCATGGCTAGACATTCATGAGGATGTGTCAAAGAGACAGGTTAAGATTTTAGTTTGAACAACAGCCAGGTCTTGGGCAGCGAGGTAGATCTTTGAGTTGTCAGCATAGAGATTGTAGTTGAACTTGTGTTTACAGATATTGCCCAGAGATAAGGGGTAGAGGGAGAAAAGAAGGGGCTTAAGAACACCAGAGCCTTGTGGAACCCTACAAAAAGTTGGAGATGGGATGAGGTGAGTCTTCTGAAGGACACAGTGAAGGAGAGATTAAAGACATAGGCGGAGAACCAGGACAGGACAAATTAGCTGTTTCTCAATAGAATGCATCTCTTTTCTGAGCCATTTCTGCTAATTTGCATATTAAGATTATATAATGATATATTATTTATCTTGGAAAAGAAAAGTGCTTAAAATGTTGGTATGTCTGACAGAATGTTTTTATAGTAAAACACGCAAAATAATATTTTCTTTAGAAATACAATTTAAAGTTATAATTGTAAGTCTGATATTCCATAATTACTTAGGCCTGGTCTATACTACGAGTTTAGGTCGACTTTAGCAGCGTTAAATCGAATTAAGCCTGGACACGTTCACACAATGAAGCCCTTTCTTTCGACTTAAGGGGTCCTTTAAAACGGTTTCTTTACTCCACCTCCGACGAGGGGATTAGCGATAAAATCAGCCTTAACAAGTCGGAATTGGGGTAATATGGACGGAATTCGACGTTATTGGCCTCCGGGAGCTATCCCACAGTGCTTCATTGTGACTGCTCTGGACAGCACTCTCAACTCAGATGCACTGACCAGGTAGACAGGAAAAGCCCCGCGAACGTTTGAATTTCATTTCCTGTTTGCCTAGAGTGGAGAGCACAGGTGACCACACAGAGCTCATCAGCACAGGTAACCGTGATGGAGTCCCAGGATCGCAAAAGAGCTCCAGCATGGACCGAACGGGAGGTACGGGATCTGCTCGCCATATGGGGAGATGAATCAGTGCTAGCTGAACTCCGTAGCAGTAAACGAAATGGCAAAATATTAGAAAAGGTCTGCAAGGCCATGAAGGACAGAGGCCATAACAGGGACGCACAGCAGTGCCACGTGAAAATTAAGGGGCTAAGGCAAGCCTACCACAAAGCCAGAGAGGCAAACGGAAGGTCCAGGGCAGAGCCGCAAACATGCCGCTTCTACGCGGAGCTGCATGCCATGCTAGGGGGTGCAGCCACCACTACCCCAACTGTGTGCTATGACTCCATCACTGGAGAAACACACAGGGAAGAGGGTTCGGGGTACGAGGAAGAGGAGGATGAAGATAATGTAGATAGCTCACAGCAGCAAGGAAGCGGAGAAACCGGTTTCCCCAACAGCCAGGATATGTTTATCACCCTGGGCCTGGAGCCAGCAACCCCCGAACTCACCCAAGGCGTGCTCCCAGACCCTGAGGGCACACAGGGGACCTCTGGTGAGTGTACCTTTGTAAATATTACACATGGTTTAAAAGCAAGCGTGTTTAATGATTAATGATTAATTTGCCCTTGCAATCGCGGCCAGTACAGCTACTGGAAAAGTCTGTTAACGTGTATGGGGATGGAGCGGAAATCCTCCAGGGACATCTCCAGAAAGCTCTCCTTCATGTACTCCCAAAGCCTTTGCAAAAGGTTTCTGGGGAGGGCTGCCTTATCCTGTCTGCCATGGTAGGACACTTTACCACGCCAGGCCAATAGCACGTAGTCTGGAATCATTGCATAACAAAGCATGGCAGCGTATGGTCCCGGTGTTTGCTGGCATGCAGACAACATCCATTCCTTATTGCTCTTTGTTATCCTCAGGAGAGTGATATCATTCACGGTCACCTGGTTGAAATGGGGTGATTTTATTAAGGGGACATTCAGAGGTGCCCGTTCCTGCTCGGCTGAACAGAAATGTTCCCCGCTGTTAGCCACGCGGTGTGGGGGACGGGTGAAGTGATCATCCCCGATAATTGGGTGTGGGGGGGAGAGGGGGGTTAGTTGGGTTTGTGCTGCATGTTAACCCGGGAACCGCATCCCCTCCTTTTACATTGCAAACCCATTTAAAATGGCCAACCCAATGGGTGCTTGGTATGGGAAATGAGGGCGCTACTGTTTGAAACCATTCCCACATGTTAAGAAGGTTAAAAAAGCCAAAAGACTGTGGCTTACCATGGCTGCCTGCAAGCCGAAATCTGTTGCCTGGCACTGCGTGAGTAATCTCTCACACCAAACCGGCAGGCCCTCAATATAAGAGGAAAAATGCGACCTCGTAATGAAAGCATAGCTGCAAATGTTTCTCCTTCACAGAGGCTAGTGAAGATTAGAAGGAGAAAACGGCGGACTCGGGATGACATGTTCACGGAGCTCCAGATGTCCTCCCATGCTGAAAGAGCACAGCAGAATGCGAGGAGGCAGTCAATGTCAGACTACAGAAAAGCACAGTATGAACGAGAGGAGAGGTGGCAGGCTGAATCGCGGGATGAACAGAGCAAGTGGCGGGCTGAAGATGATAGGTGGCATCAGCTTGCAGACAAAAGGCAAGAGTCGATGCTCCGGCTGCTGGAGCACCAAACCGATATGCTCCATTGTACGGTTGAGCTGCAGGAAAGGCAGCAGGAGCAGAGACCGCCGCTACAGCCCCTGTGTAACCAACAGCCCTCCTCCCCAAGTTCCATAGCCTCCTCACCCAGACGCCCAAGAACACGGTGGGGGGCCCTCCGGCCACCCAGTCACTCCACCCCAGATGATTGCCCGAGCATCAGAAGGCTGGCCTTCAATAAGAGTTAAAGTTTTAAACTGCAGTGTGTCCTTTTCCTTCCCTCCTCCCCCACCCATCCCGGGCTACCTTGGCAATTATCCCCCTAGTTGTGTGATGAATTAATAAAGAATGCATAAATGTGAAGTAACAATGACTTTATTGCCTCTGCAAGCGGTGCTCGAAGGGGGAGGGGAGGGTGGGGTTGTTGGTTTAGAGGGAAGTAGAGTGAACCGGGTGGGGGGGATGGGGCAGAGGGTTCATCAAGGAGAAACAAACAGAAGTTTCACACCGTAGCCTGGCCAGTCACAAAACTCGTTTTCAAAGCTTCTCTGATGCGCACCGCGCCCTGCTGTGCTCTTCTAACAGCCCTGGTGTCTGGCTGCGTGTAATCAGCAGCCAGGCAATGTGCCTCAACCTCCTACCCCACCATAAATGTCTCCCCCTTACTCTCACAGATACTGTAGAGCGCACAGCAAGCAGCAATAACAATGGGGATATTCTTTTCGCTGAGGTCTGAGCGAGTCAGTAAGCTGCGCCAGCGCGCTTTTAAACGTCCAAATGCACATTCCACCACCATTTGGCACTTGCTCAGCCTGTAGTTGAACAGGTCCTGACTACTGTCCAGGCTGCCTGTGTACGGCTTCATGAGTCATGGCATTAAGGGGTAGGCTGGGTCCCCGAGGATAACTATAGGCATTTCAACATCCCCAACGGTTATTTTCTGGTCCGGGAAGAAAGTCCCTTCCATCAGCTTTCGAAACAGACCAGAGTGCCTGAAGACGCGAGCATCATGTACTTTTCCCGGCCATCCCACGTTGATGTTGGTGAAACGTCCCTTGTGATCCACCAGGGCTTGCAGCAGCATTGAAAAGTACCCCTTGCGGTTTATGTACTCGGTGGCTTGGTGCTCCAGTGACAAGATAGGGATATGGGTTCCGTCTATCGCCCCACCACAGTTTGGGAATCCCATTGCAGCAAAGCCATCCACTATGGCCTGCACGTTTCCCAGAGTCACTACCCTTGATATCACCAGGTCTTTCATTGCCCTGGCAACATGGATCACAGCAACCCCCACAGTAGATTTGCCCACTCCAAATTGATTCCCGACTGACTGGTAGCTGTCTGGCGTTGCAAGCTTCCACAGGGCTATCCCCACTCGCTTCTCAACTGTGAGGGCTGCTCTCATCCTGGTATTCTGGCGCTTCAGGGCAGGGGAAAGCAAGTCACAAAGTTCCATGAAAGTGCCCTTACGCATGCGAAAGTTTCGCAGCCACTGGGAATCGTCCCACACCTGCAGCACGATGCGGTCCCACCAGTCTGTGCTTGTTTCCCGGGCCCAGAATCGGTGTTCCACGGCATGAACCTGCCCCAGTAGCACCATGATTTGCACATTGCTGGGGCCTGTACTTCGTGAGATGTCTATGTCCATATCAATTTCCTCATCACTCTCGTCGCCGCGCTGCAATCGCCTCCTCAGCTGGTCCTGGTTTTGCTTTGGCATGTCCTGGCTCTGCATATACTCCAGGACAATGCGCGTGGTGTTCATAGTGCTCATAATTGCCGCGGTGATCTGAGCGGGCTCCATGATACCAGTGCTATGGCGTCTGGTCTGAAAAAAGGCGCGAAACTATTGTCTGACAGAGGGAGGTAGGGGCGAGTGACAACATGGCGTACAGGTACAGGGAATTAAAATCAACAAAGGTGGCTGTGCATCAGGGAGAAACACAAACAACTGTCACACAGAATGGCCCCCCCCAAAGATTGAACTCAAAACCCTGGATTTAGCAGGCCGTTGATTTCACGGAGGGAGGGGGAAGCAAATGAATACAGAACAAATCTATTTTTTACATCTTAAGCTGGCAGACGACGGTGAAGCATGACTGATAGCCCTCGGCATCTTCTGGGTGCTTGGCAGAAAATACTGGGCGCTTGGCAGAAAATAGCATACTACGACTGATAGCCATCATCGTCGAGACTGTTCGATAGGACTGAGCACGTCTGCCCAGGTGCCCATGATTGACAGCCACTGCAGTACGACGACGACGGCTATCAATCGTAATATACCATCTTCTACCAAAAGGCAAGGGGCTGCTGCTGTGTGCAATGCAGCCCCATGTCTGCCAGCCCCACGTCTGCCAGCACCCAGATCGCTGATGAAGGCTACCAGTCATACTGCACCGTCTACTGCCAAAAGGCAATTAGCTCCTGCTGTGTAGCAATGCAGTACCACGTCTGCCGGCACCCAGAGGACATATGGTGACGGTGAGCTGAGCTGAGCTGAGCAGGCTCCATGCTTGGCGTGGTATGTTGTCTGCACAGGTAACCCAGGTAAAAAGGCATGAATCGATTGTCTGCCATTGTTCTGATGGAGGGGAAGGTGCCTGACGACATGTACCCAGAACCCCCCGCGACACTGTTTTGCATCATTCAGGCATTGGGATCTCAACCCAGAATTCCAATGGGCGGCGGAGACTGCGGGAACTGTGGGATAGCTACCCATAGTGCAACGCTCCGGAAGTCGACGCTAGCCTCGGTACTGTGGACGCGGTCCGCCGACTTCATGGACTTATAGCATTTTATGTGGGGGGACACACAATCGGCTGTATACAACCAATTTCTATAAAACCGGCTTCTATAAATTCGACCTAATTTCGTAGTGTAGACATACCCTTATTTACACTTACATTTCTAACATTAATGTGCAAAATCCTACCAACTACCTTAGTTGAATGACATTCAAAATATTCTTTACCCATAAAATGAGGAGAAATGCAACTTCTAGTTTTTCAAATGTTTTGTTCCCTGATAAATCAATGAAAGTCAAAGTCATGTTATATTTTTCCTTAAGAAATTTGTAAGAAATGCATGAACCAAACTTAAACACGATCTCACAACAGAAGCTAAACTAGGTCACCACTACTGTACACAAATGTCTGAGCAATCAAAAGTCTCCGTGTTCTTGAATTTCATCCTTAGCCAGAGCACAGCCCGGCTAAATACTTGGTCAAATGGTATGAGGAAACACCGGGTCATTCTCATCTTTAAAAATTGAGTAGCAAATGCTTTGTGTTTTGTTAGTCACAAAAAATAAATAAACTAGTAAATTCATGAAGACTGGCTGAGAACAAAATTTAGAGTATGCTGAAATTTCACAATGTACTCAACTCAAATTCTAGTGTATGCAAGTACAGAAATTGTGCAAATTTTGAAAATATAAATTCTACAATGTATTATTACATTGACTGGGAGGAAAAAATTAAACAGTTTTTGGAACCTTAGTTACCAAACAAGCATTCTGTGCTGCTTGTTATGTCAAAACTTAAGGAAGTTTAACACCCCTTGCCTTCCCTGATCCCAGGAAAAAAACAACCCAAACAAAAGCAAACAAAGCAAAACATGTATTATGGCAAAAATTATCTCCTTGCTCATGCTGATTTTTGCCACTGGGTATGTTATGGTGATGGAAAGAGGCCACATCCTTCTCTCTGATGGGAATGGAAAAGATGGACATGTGCAGGGTAGTTCACCCACAGAGTCCAGGGAATACACTTGATGCAACACATACCTTCTGTAGCTACTACCAGAAAGGAAAGCTGTCCTTACCTGATGAAAGAATTCTACCACCTCACTGGCATGCAGCCAAGTGCAATTTTTACCATGTTTATGCCAATGGGAGTGACTCAAGCTCCACAAAGGGAATAAACACCAAACATTAAAAGAATATATGTTTTACAAAAAGCTAAGTACAATTCTTTCTACAGAATTTTAACAATTGTATGATCTTTTCTCAAAGAGTAAAACACATGGAAAATTGTCTGATATAGACCTATGAAAACCAACAAAAATTATTGACTTAAATTTAGAGGTTAGGAAATGTATTTATATGTTTATTTCTAATGGAAAACCATTAGAAAGCTCTCGTGCATAGTGAAGGTCCCTTAATTGTTACAGGAGTAAAGGAACTGGAACTTGGAGACTATGACATTCTATTTAAATTGTCAGGTCACATGATTAGAGATGCTCCCCCAGGGTTCTAAATTGTTATGCTTCATAGTCAGAATCTGAACCTCTCTTACTCCTGAGATCTGAAGCTAAGAATGTGGAAGTGTCATATCCAATACGGTTCAATCACAGTGAAAAATTGCATTGTAAACAGAAATACATAGATAAAGCAAATATTAACAATGAACACTAAAAAAAACAAACTTACATAAGTTATATAAATAACCTTAAAAATACATCAAACACAATTATGCAAAAATAGGTATAATTTCATATTGCCTATGTATATTCTGGGTGCAACTATTGGTTTACAATTTTTAAAGCACTTACCCAAAGTATGGGGTTCTGAAATTCAGGAAACCTACTAGCTAGTTTATTTTTCATGTCAAAGTAACAAAAATATAACCTGTACATTTATAATTGTATACAGTGAAGTACTAATATGTTAACCAATCATGTTACATAAATACAATATAATGATGAACAATGAAAGAGCTCATTTTCCTTATTAAATTATGAACAATGCCTATCAAAATAAGTTTGATTCATGTTATTCAAATATAGAACAAACAACTCTGTTCTAATTTTAATTTCCATAGCGATAAAGGTTTTCTAAGGGAAATGTCACATGGAGATTCAGGATGCTATCTTTACAGCTGATACATAGTAATTGCTAAATCCTCAACAGACAAATCAATTAAGATTTTTTATCACCATACATTCCTATAATAACAAGTGCTACATAGTGCAGTCTCGCAATATACCAATGTCTGTGTAAAGTACAGACCTGAATGAAAAGCTGCTCAAGCCAACAGGCTCAGTGTGGTAAAACAGAAGAGGACCTTGGTCAGCAGAGGAAAGCACTTTGAATAACTGGAATCTGCAGCTATTACAATATGTTGCAATTCACCTTCTAAGTGGGGCAGGTCGACAAGGGTACACCACCCCAATATTTCCTGGCTGATTGCGGTTACAGAACGTGTAACAAAGTTTATTTTAGTTTTAGAGGTTTACAAGTTTGAGCAGTATTTCCTATTTTAAGCGTATGAATTATGCTGGAATTGATAATTCCTCTAAAATCAGAGTAAAATTTTAAAGTGCACCCACAGAATCCATCCAGATCAGAGTCCAGTTCAACATTCTGGTGCTTATCTACAAAGCCCTGAAAGAGCTTGAGGTCTGGATTTCTCAGACTCTTCTCTCTCTCTCTTTGGGTATGTCTACATAGCAACAACACACTCATGGCTGGGTCTGGGATTTCTCAGACTCTTCTCTCTCTTTCTTTGGGTATGTCTACACAGCAATAACACACCCATATTAGCCAACTCGGGCCCATGGCGCTGCAGGGCTGTTTCATTGCTGTGTAGACATCCGGGCTCAGGCGCAAACCCAAGCTCTAGTACCCTGTGGCATGGGAGGTCCCACAGTTTGGGCTCCAGCCCAAGCCTGGAAGTCTACAGAGCAATGAAACAGCCCCGCAGCCCAAGCCCTGAGAGCCCAAGTTGGCTGGCCTGGGCCAACTGTGGCTTTTTATTTGTTATGTAAACATATCCTTTGGGTCCTAGAACAAAAGGTGGTATCAGCAGGGATGGAGCCTAGTTTATGCATCACGGGCTGGGGGCAGAGCTTTCTAATTCTGTAAGTAATTCTGCTTTTCTAAAATGGCTCTTGAAGGGTTTTCATTAATTTAGAAAGACCCCATTAAAGTCTCATGACTCGGGGAATTTCAGTTGGGGGACTGGAAAAAAATGTTAGCATGACAGAAATGGACAAAGAATAATGCTCTGAAGAAGCAATCAGAAAGTACAGTGAAGAATCTGGAAAATGCTGCAACAAAGCTGAATCAAGTCTCCAAAAAGTGAAAAGTAAAAAAGTATTAAAAAGTACAGATTGAGAGTGCAAGTGAAAATGCAAAGGCAAAAATAGGCAAGAGAATAAATAACACTGCTGTTGGAGAAAACTTCAATGAGCACAGTCTGCAAAACAAAAAAGGCAGTATGAGGAAGACAAATGCATCTAGTCATTCAAACATCTGAATAGAAAATAAGCAAATTCTTTAAAGAAGGGAAAAGAGTGACAACATGACAAAAGATCCATGAAGATGGTGGTAAAATGCTTTGGAACCACAGCAGCCCACTAGAAACTTTTGAGAAACAGACGCTTTTGTATTTTACTGAGAAAAATATCCAAACAAAAATGATAAAAACCATTCTGTTAAAATGTCATGTACAATCGAGAGCCCTCATTGTGAACTGAGGTTTGCTAGGCTTTGTCCTCATGGATTGTCCCACTGAGTACCATACAAAGCAAATGTATGAGTTCAAAGGGATTCCATTTGAGGTTAGATGTAAAATTTTGCAGGTCTTTATGCTGGCTTGAAGTTCAGAAGTTTGTGAAAAAGGTTCTGAAATTGTTTAGGATTGAGAACTTTTTCGGTTCCCCTCTCTGATCCCTACAATTTATATACTTTGTCTAAAACACAAAAAATCAGTTTACAATTTCATTATTGCTTTCAGCATAACATAGTTTTAGACTGTTAAACACAAACTTATTTGCCTATTATTGCCTCATTAAATTTTCTTCTACATCATCACAATTTGATTACACATACCTGTCAATACTTTAGAGCAGATTAAGTGAGACAATGGCTTTTCTTTTAGCACTCTCATGGGAAAAACTCAACAGTATAGTTATATATCCATTTATTTCTTCCAGTTTGAACAGTCTTGAGATTTATAAAGACCTCCTATTTACTCACATTTTTAGTAATGTACATTTCCACTTCACCGAGGGAAAAGGCTGATCACTCACAGAAAGGTCGCTTAACACTACAGAGACCCTTTCTTTCTGTAATTACAAAGAATAATATCTTTGCATTGGTAGTGCTGCAAAGAGTGGATGACGCAAATATTATGTGCCCCCTTGTTGGCTGACAGAATTCAAACTCCAATGCAATAAACAAAAGTTATTCTAATTTATACAGCTGTAAAAAAATCTTAGATTGAAAGAGTGCCGGAGGCAGCAACAAAGTTCATCATAAAGTAATATTGCACTACATACCTAGAAAAAAAACTGCATAGTTTGCATAGTTATTTGGAGTGGTAGAGTGGTCTGAATACAGAGATTCCAGGGCTAATGATGTCACATTTTGATGTATTTACTATGCTCTGTAAAAAGAATATGATAATAATAGATATAATCTAAAATATCTGGAAAAGTATGATAGTTTACAGGATGACTTTTCTTTCACTGTAACAAAACATAACAATATTTAGCACTTAACCTTGTTCTTACAAATTAATTCATGTGTCTTCAATGGAGCTCTATGTAGCAACAGCCATCAGCTTGCAGAATTGGGATCCTAGTCTTCTTTAATGCTTAGCCAAACAGTTGGCTGTAGCAATCATTCACCATTTGGTCCGTTCCTATGAGGACTCAAGGGTTTGATGGCCTGAGAGTCCAACATCAGAACAGACTCGATGAACACATGTCATAAGGGAGTCTGCCTCTGGGCCACCTCTACTTCTTGGTTGGTGGAATATTATCCCGGCTGTTACAAGCTACCCGGAGAATGGCATTCACCAGAATGTCTTGTGGCATTCTCGCAACATGTCTGAAAAGCATAAGGCTCTTGGATCCTAGTGCTTTTCATTTTTCAAAGTGATATACAGTAAAAGCACTAACTAACTAACTCTACCAACATTCCTTTGATGATGGTAAACATTATTGTTACTTAGTTCTGAAGAAAAAGCTCTGGAAGCAATCTTTTAGGTTTTAATGTTGGCTAATCAAAATTATGTACTTTGGTTCACTGACAAGCCATTTTGCATCAATGAACTTCAACACAATAATAATGCACATGGCTGACACCCAACAGTCTTCTTAGTTGAGTTTTTTTTAAAATTTGCATTTTATGTAGTAATGCAATGCCCATTTACATAGTAAAAAAATAAAACTGCCAAAACTCTATACTTTGTTGCTTTCGTGTATGCTGTTAGGCTGGTTTGATAATTAAGATTAAAATTAAACATTAAGGTAATTTTTCATGGTCTTGCTACAGTTTATTTTTTCATTTTACAATAGTAGCTTAAAATTTACAGGCTACTGTGAACAACTACAATCAAGTCAGTGTCTAAAGGACTAAGCACAACTTCAGTTGTTCTCTTCTTAAGGTTCCTTACAGAACTGGTAAGAAAATTTCTGTTGATAGTTTTTTTCCAATGGAAAATGCCTTTTTGGCCAAAACAAAATTTTTTGGCAGAAAATTTCATTTAAGTCAAAAATTGTTGAAAATTTTCAATTAATTTCAGTGAAAGAAAAAGAAATACTGGACTAGTTCCTTGTTCAATTCTGGATTTGCTTGAAGATTCTGGTCTAAATATTCAATGACCTTAATGGGCTGGATCCCAGGTACCTCAGAGACCATCTTACTTGCCATGACCCACAAAAGCGTTAATGCACAGAGATCCCAAAGAAACTCTTGGTGACCAGGAACAGGGTGATCTTAGTAGGAGTCCATTGGCTGTGCAACTCTCTGCTTCAAGAGATCAGGATGAGGTTGAATCTTACCACCTGTAGAGTAAAGTTTGCAATCACTCTATCTTTAAAAAGGAGAACAAGGAAGACCTGGGGAATTATAGATCAGTCAGCCTAACTTGGATAACTGGAAAGACAGTGGAACAAATTATTAATCAATTTGTAAGCACCTGGAGGATATCAGGGTGATAAGGAATAGCCAGCATGGATTTGTCAATAACAAATCATGCCATCCTCAACTAATTTCCTTTTTTGACAGGGTTACTGGCCTAGTGAACAGAGGGAAAGCAGTTGACATAATTTATCTTGATTTTAGTAAAGTTTTTGACACAGTCCCACTTGACATTCTCATAAACAAACTAGGGAAACGTGGTCTAGATGAAATTACTATAAAGTGCGTGCACATCTGGTTGAAAGACAATACTTAAAGAGTAGTTATCATGCTTTGTGGTCAGACTGGGTGTGTGTGTGTGTCTAGTGAGGTCCTGAAGAGTGTGCTACTATTCAATATTTTCAATATTTTCATTAATGACTTGGATAATGGAGTGGTGAGTATGCTTATAAAATTTGAGGATAACACCAATCTGGGAGGGGTTGCAAGCACTTTGGAGGGCAGAATTAGACTTCAAAAGGACCTTGATAAATTGGACAAAAACCAGTAACTTACAGTAATTCAATAAGAAGAAATTAATAAAGATAAGTGCAAAGCATTTTACTTAGGAAGGAAAAATCTAATGCACAAATACAAAATGGGAAATAACGGGCTAGGTGGTAATACTGCAGAAAAATCATGAGCTTTTCATAGAAGCCTTTCATTATATATTTCCTTTGTTAAAAACACAGATTTTACCATCCTTACCTACATGTGAGAATAAAGCAGATTCTATTTTAAAATAAAAAATACATATTTTGCACTGTTTTGTAACTATGAGGCTTGCAGTCACTTCATGTTGGGCTGTTATGCAGTCAGATCTCACATGGTAAACAAGGACAGGACTGGTCCATACTTCTTTAGGAGAGCTCTAATGAATATCTAGATGCTGAACAAACTGGCACTGGTGATCCAGCAGATAATGGTCTTTCCTCTCAGCCAGTACTGAATTGATTCCCAAGAATGGCTTTGGGGGCATCATACACCTCACGGAGTTACCTTTTGGATGAGATGTAAATGGCAAAGTCCTGCCCAAATTGGTCATTAGCAAGCCCATTGAACTCTTCATATGAGTAGATGTGTTACCTTCAGTCTCTTGGCCAAAATCCAACTCAGGTAATTACATTCAGCATACCTAGTTTCCCACTGCAATTACATATAGAGAGATATCCTTAATTTCCTGTCCCAAGCTGCTATGCAGTGTTGAATGGTTGCTGTTCTTCACCCAGGGTGGCTGCATTTCAGTGGTGAATGAAGCAACCCCTGTGTACAGTATGTTAATTTGTAAAACATTTTGGGATCATTTTGGGATGAAAAGTGCTATAAAGTTAAGATTACTCTAATTGAAATATTTCATTTCACTACCCAAAATATTATTTGTAAGTTGTCTTTAGAAGGAGACACACACTGCTTTCTGAGTTGGTGAGCCATGTAAATTTTATCAACCTCAAACAAGAGGTGTTAGAGCTATGCATGCATGTATACAAGAAGAGAGACTTTTGGAAAATCACACGTATGATCATTTAAAAAACATTTTTAAAGCCTGTAGGCCATCAGTAGTACAGGAAAACAGAGAATATAACTACAGTATAAGCACATCTTGATAGTATAACCAACCAGTCAAACTTCACTCTTACAATTAACATACCATCAGAATCTCTTGATATATGTGAAAAAATCTGTAGTTCAAAGTTATATCCCCAGTAATATTAAGCAGACCTTTAGACAAGGACCATTTCTACCATGGGTTACTAAAATTCACATTAAATATCAATCTGTCTAAGTAGCTAGTATCCACCTTGTCTCTCTAAGTAGCTAGCATGTAATTTTTCAGTTTCCTCTAAGTATCTCTCTCAAATTTCAAGTCCAAAGACTAACTAAATTACCACTGAACTGAAAACTCTCTTGCTATAAAATTCAGCAGCTCTGACCCCATCATTTAGAAAATTGAGGAAAAGACAAGAAAGAATATCAAAGGGAACATAAAAAATGAAGGGTGGAGATGAATTTAGGAAGAAATGGCTGAATGAAGCGGAAGAAGAAAAAATAGTGACGTAAACCCCATTTTACACAAAAAGAACTACAAACAAAACTGATATCTGAACCACAGTTTTGCAGTGTTCTAATGAAAATAGTACATTGCTTTATTTTTACTAGCTCATTGCAGTACCCTGTGATTGGAGTAAAGTTATATTCTGTGTCAACTTATATACAATTTTAGTGCTTCCTTCATTGCAGTTGTTGGACAATGGAAATATATTATCCTAGGGCAGAAAGGGTTTCATAAAAGGGTAGGTGGAAGAAAATGGAAATCCAACACCGTTTAAGGAAATCGGTGAATAAATTACAAAAACTGTCCATTTGCCTGCCCCTTTTAATCTTACTGTCGTATTCAAACTATTGGGCATGTAACTGAATATCTCAACTGTACCTGAAGAAATAATGGAGCGTGTCTCTGCAGTAAAACAGAACGGCACTAAACTGATGAGTTTAACCCAGCAGAAAGAGTGGCTGTAAACATGACAAATGCCTGCTATTGATTTCAGGTTTAATTACTCTGTGCAGCACTGACAAAGCCCATCAGATGTTGTTGTGAAGTGTAAATGGAACAAACTACACTTCACTGCCCATAGGAAACTGATGGTGTCTGCAGTTTGCATTGTTTACTTTATCCTCCGTAAACTTCAGCCTTGATCAAATTAACAAGTGCTACTAACCTCCAACAAACTACAATGCACTACGGTTTTACAGCAACAGCCTTGGAACAATAGTTCTGCAGCATTTCATTGATAACAAATGTCTGGCTAATGACAGCATAATGGCAGCTGATGAACCTTACTGCTCAGTATTGCGTATCCTGTAGCATGAGCAAGGGACAGTGAGATTTCTTGAACATGCTTTCCTGCATTTCTACATATTTGGGGGGAGAAGCACAGCAATAGAATATTTATTCAGATAATATTCTAATATGCTTTTTAACTAAAATACACATCTGATTCCATACAAGAAATCCAATAATTAGTAATAATGAAAATTAAAAAAAATCAGCGTATGTCTAGTATATTGTAACTAATTCTCAAGAATATTTTTCAGATAGAAATCATTTCCCTCTGTTGAGACATCCAAATCACTACTTATCCACTTTCTCATCCTTCTGATTCCTCCTCCATTTCTCTCTTCTTCCTTTTTCTTTGTACTACTCTTACTAAACATCCCAGTACCCATTAAATGTAACCTATCAAGTCTAAAATATGAACATAGAGGGGCAATAATATGGTAATCACCTTTTTTGCCTATTTACACAGATATTCTTTATGCTTCCAACATATTAAGATTGATTGTTTGTTTATAAATGTCTTTTGTTATTATAGCTGTACTAATTTTCATTTTCTGACAAAAAATTTAAAGTGAGGTTCTACTCTGAGATAAGTGACTCTAAAAACAGCATTGCGGGGTACTTTATTTATTGTCTTAATGCTTTCCTTAACAAATGGGCTTAGTTTAGAGGCAAATAGCTTAGGGTTTGGGATGTTTTACTGCCAGTTTTGGTTATTCAAATTGGGATGTGCAAATCAAGATTAGTTCTTTTTGGTTTCTGCAGCAGCAGCAGCAAAGTATACTACCTATAGAGACCTACATTTATGGGATCTGGCTCCAACGCTACAGAGGAAAGAATTACCTAAAAGACCAGCAGCGCCTCTTGGCACTGTGTGAGTACCACCTCACTGATCTGCAAACTGTCAACAGCCTGTAAACAGTGAGGTTATACCAAAGGACTGAATGTCCCAACCATCTTCACCTCCTTCTTCTAATCAAGGGAATCCACAGAAGGACTCTAAAGAGATGGGGAAGGAGGACAGGAAGTGTGGCTCTGAAGATACTTTCTTTTCCTTTGAGAATTGACTCTGCATATCCTCAGTTTGAGATCAGCATACAATACAACCCCACTGCCAAGAAGAGGGCTGAGGAGCACTAGCTAAAGAATGACTACAGAACTGCTGTCCCAAGACAAGCATCAGCAAGAGATGCCAAATCAATAGAATAGTGCCACGCAGAGCTCCAGGTGACAGCTTTACAAATCTCCGGAAATAAGACATTATAAAAGCATGCTATAGAAGCTATGTTAGTTTTACTAGAAAAAGTCATCAAATCTTCAGGTACGGGAACATAAGAGCTAAGATATATATCTAATTGTACAAAAAGATTAAGTCCCTTTGATTGGAAAATAAGCTACCTAATGATTTTCTTTCCAAAACTAAGTTCTCTCATTCTGAGGCACTTAGACCATCTCTTCCTGCAAATACCAGATGAAGTTCAGACTTGCCCTTGAGAAAATGCCCCCCTTCTGCCCTTGTGCCAGATTAGTACTTCCCTGCTGTATGGAAATACTAAATTCATATTAGGAGATTAAATGTAACATCTTAACATCATCTTATTTAACTGTGTTATCTATATACATGGATCCTGATGATTTCATTATATAAATACCTGAAGAACATGGGTGGTTGGACAGGTCAATTTGACAAAGCAAAATGTCAGGTAACAGATTTTTTAACCCAGATTCTAACACCTCCACCAGTTCTAAACATTTGAGATGTAGCAAGCAGTAAGGAAAAAGTAGTGAAGAAGAAATAAGGAAGACAGAAGAAAAATGTTCCCCCTTCCCTTAAATTAATAGTATTAATCTAGTTTGGGAGTTCCATTTGGAGCACCTTCTGCAAAGAAGTAAAGGTCAAGTCTATAGTGCCTTATAAAGAGTTGATGGATGGCCAGCTTTACAAATTTCCTCTGTTGTAGTTGATACTCAAGGAGGCCACCATGGTATGCACTGACTAAATTATCATTCCTTCTGGAATCAGTTTTTATTGTTGGTCCTTTTCAAACTGAATGGCTAGTCAAAGTTTGGGGCCCTGGGAATGCTCCAGAAATTGATGATAGAGTCTGGGATTTTCTTTATGTGATCTTGTTTGTTTATTAGGAACATACAAAGTCCTGCTTCGGCAAACAGAGGAGGAACCAAAGTTAAAAGGAGTAGTTTCTTAGCTTACATCCCCTCAAGCCTATTTAGCCACCATCAGACACAAAAGCTCTCTCTCTAGCTGCTTCCCTAGGCCACCACCACCAGAGGTTTGGGGCTGCGCCGGCCAGCGAGAGTGAGAGAGAGAGAGAGAGTGAGAGTGTGTGTGTGTGTGTGTAAGGGGCGGAGTGGGACCTCCAGGAAAGGGGGGAGCAGGACTTTGGGTGGAAGAGGCAGGATGGGGGGCTAACCTTCCCATGAGCTTCTGCTTGAATTTCTTCAGGCTGTCTCTGTCACTCTGATTTTGTTCTTCTGACTTCACACACACACACACACACACACACACACACACACACACACACACACACACACACACACACACACCCTTGCCAAGAACAATACTCAGCAAAAGCCCCTCCACCTACATAGTCCAAAACTCCTATGGGTTCACATAACTCTTTTGTCTTAGGTGGAAGTTTGTGATTAATTTATCCTTCCAGCTATGTTAAGTGTGTTCACACCCATCAATTTCAACAAGGTATTAACTCAATCCATAACAAGATTTCATCCAGCTCATAACAATATGAAGCTGATTTTTCTGATACAACACCTGATCTATCTAACTATGGAGGATTTGGACGCATTCAGGTCCAAGCATTTAGGATAAAGGAAAATGAATATCAATGGCATTTGCCTGAATTTATATGTAAACTGCTCTTCTCAAATATACTCTTTTATATCCTATTCTTATTCCTAATGAGGTCCACAGATCCATGACATTGGGATTTTTATAGCAGTGTCCACTAAGAGGCAAACTATATACAGTTATGTACAGATGCAAATGTTACAACAAAAGGCAGCATTAGAAGATGACTGAATGTCCAGCTTGTAGAATTTGGAGAAGGGCTGAACAGGTGACCAAGTGGCTGCTTTACAGATTTCTTCATATGAAATATATGATCTTTCTGACCATGAAGTTGCCACAGCTCAGAGAGAGTGAGCTCTTATTTTGGAAACCAGAGTTACACTTGTATGCCTCTGAGGTACAATACATTAGTCACCTGGAAATGGAAGATTTTGAGCCCTTTGTTCCCTTCAACACTGGATGATAAAGACACAAACAAAGCTTTGTTTTTCTCAACTCAGCTGTGTGGTGAAAATATACTTTGAGAGCTCTGCAGATGCCCAAAGTATGCTACGGTTTCTCTTTGGGTTGTTATAGAACAGGGAAGACAGATGGAAGGACAATTTTCTGTGCTCCGTGCAGCCTGAAATTAACCTTTGGTATGAAGCCAGGATTGGTTCTGAGTACCACTTTATCTTTAAGGAAGGCAAAAGAGGCTAATATGATTCTGGGGTGTTAACAGGAATGTGGTATGTAAGACACAGCAAGTAACTGCCCTGCTCTACTCAGCACTGGTGAGGCCCCAGCTGGAGTACTGTATCCAATTCTGGGCATTACAATTTAGGGAAGGTGTGAACAAACTGAAAGGAGTAGAGAGGAGAGCAACAAAAATGACCTGTTTATGCATCTTGTAAAGAACCTGTAATGGCACTAAGAAGCAGGTTAAGTTCATGAGCATGTAGAAGAGGTATTGTTCTCAAAAATACTCTGGACACCTGGGTAAGATGAAATCTGTCTCTTGCCTGCTGTGCTAAGAGTGCTAGACAAAGCAGCAGTTTGACCTTTGAGTTTCTGAACCACCAGGCCTGGCCTGCATCCATCATGAAGAAATTTGAGAATCAGTCATACTGAGTCAAACATAGTGATGAGAATCTTGTCCTGGCACCATCAGGTAAACTTCAAACAATCCCATGAATAAGATGAGCTGGTAAATTTCTTTCTGGAAGCTAAAAGTGTGGATATTATCTCTTTTGAATAACCTCTTTGGCTAAGAGGCTTTGCTCAAGACCCAGACAGCTATGCTCAGACAATCTTCATTCTGACGCATGATTGGCTCATGTATTAACAGATCCCTTCTGGATGGAAAGCAGTTGGGAGGTCTTTGTGCCATGTCAAGAAAGTTGCAGAACCAAGGGGCCACCAAAATTACCAATGCTGCTTCTTGCTTGATCTGTAGCATTTTGGTAAGAAGAGGAACATGAGAGAAGGTACACAGGAGTCCCTTTGGCCACCCTTGAGACAGTGCATCTGTTGTCTTGACTCTGTGATTCCGCAAGAGAGCAACTCTGGAACTTTCTGATTGTCTTGACTCTGGTTGTCTTGACTCTGTGACAAGAGAACAACACTGGAACTTTCTGATTCAGGTAGAAGGCAAACAGATCTATTGCAAGGAGACCAAATTCTTTTACCAACAAGTAGAACACTTCTGAATACAGTTCCCATTCTGAATGATGTAACTTTTGCCTGCTGAGCCAGTTAGCCATAACATTCATTTTATCTTGGATGTGAAGGAAGTGGATTGATAGCAGATTCTCCTTTGCCCAAATCCTTTGGAGGTGAGCTATTCTTTTGAAGGACTGTAGACTTCATTCCTCCTTGTCTGTTGATGCATGAAGTAGCTGAGGTATTTTCTGTCACTATCAGCCTAACAGGGAAATCCATACTGAATTGCCCTGAACTCCAGCCAGTTTATACTGTTTGCTCTCATTTGGACCAGGTTCCTTGGACAGTCCTTGACCCCATGTGAGCACCCCATTCCTCAAGGCTTGCCTCTGTGGTAATAACTATCTTGACTGATTTGCCTTTTGGGAAGCTTGACTTGAATCAGCTTGGACTCATCCACTACCTGAATGATATGAGAATCCCCCTGCGGAGAGATACCTTCACTGAAAGATTGGAAAAAGGAAGCTGTGCAAAGACCTCATGTGAACACAGGTGCACTGAAGAATATCCACGCAGACCATTGATCCTAGAAGAGATAAAAGCATATGAATGGGCACTTCCATTGAGAGGTTAACTACTTTGATAAGATTCCTTGCTTCTCCTGACGTGACGACATAAGCAAACTTTGTAGAGAACCGTGTCCATTTCCACTCCAAGATGGGGAATCTGCCAAGAAGGTGAAAATTGACTTTTTCCCCAAATATGACAAAACCATGGCTCTGCAGCATTCTTATCACCAAGATAATGACCCTGACTCTGAATGAAGCGTGAAGAAGGTCATCTAGGAAGTAGTAGATTTGGATCCTTGACATCTGAAAGCTGCTAGTAACAACACCAGCACTTTCATAAACACTCATGGTGCTGCTAAAACAAAGGGCAAACACTTTTACTGGGAGTGTTATGCTCTCTGTTGAACTGGGATATGGAGACAGGCAAACTTCAAATCTGTTGATGACAGCTAGAGTAGGTTTTAAGGTCTTCATTTTGATTACTTCAGGGATCTGATGAGTTACTTGAGATTGAGAACAGCTCTGTAGCTTCCTGATTTCTTTTTAACTAGTGACAATATGGAGTAAAGGTCTTGTTTTGTCTGTAAAGAAGGGACAGTTTCTATGAATTTCATTTGTTAGGGAGCTAAGATGGCTATCTGCATATCCTGTCTCTTCTGCAGAAGATTATTTGGCAAGGGAGATGGGATAAATCTGTGCCCGGGGTATCTGAAAAGATATAAAGAATATCCCCTCTGAATTGTTTTCAAAATCTACTTGTCTAAAGTCACTACTGGCCATAAAGTTGGAAACTAAAGACGCTAACCACCAACCTGCAGCTCCATACCAGACTGGGCTGCCTGCAAGTAATTTGGTTTGTTTTTAGGCACCAAAATCAAAATGTTCACCTTTGCCACCATGTGCCCCCCATGGATCTCTTCCAGTTTCCTCTGGTGTTGCTGGGTCCTTTCCTCAAGAACTTTCTATACTGACCAGCACAAAAGGACTGCCTAGATTTGGAATAATGTGTGTAAATCTCTCTTCTATTGCCTATTGGTGAGTAAGGTCTTTCTTGATTTTTCCAGTGAATCAACTATCAATTTATCCATGGGTTCACCAAACAGCTACCCTCCTAAATAACTTGAAGTGACTAAAAGCTGTTTATCCTGTGGCTCTGAGTTCCAGTTCCAGAGCTGCATGTGTCAGCTATCACATTGTAGTCTATGGTCCTAGCTGAGTATCGGAGATCATCCAGAGAGGCATCAGATACAGAAGCATAAGCTAAGGACTTTTTTTTTAAATGAGATGGACCTAGACTAAAGACTATTCTATATTTTAGCGATACTGTGTCAGATTGCCAGCCCAGGCCCATATAGCTTTGGCAAAACAAGTAGATGTAGCTTAAGTTCTAAGGATGCCTAATGAATTTTCAACATTTTTCCATATTGCTGATTCAATCCTTTTATCTGTGAGGTCCTTTGGAGATAGATCCCGCTCCATGGGAATGGATACGTGCTTGGTTAGAGAGGACAGAGCTGCATCAACCTTAGGAAGAGAAACCAAATTTCATTTTGATGGGTGGACATTGCAGCACCCATGCTATTCTACCCATGCTATTCAGTCTTTTGGCCTTGCCTGGAAGCTCCCATTCCTCATGGATAATTTTCTCTAAGAGAGGATTTATAGGAATATAAGATTCTAGCTTGGAACCAGAGAGACAATATTACTTGGTCTCCCTCTTAGACTGGCTTTCCTCCTTCTCCTTTGTAAGGAGTTCCTCTGGAAGAAAATAGAATAGTTACTGCCTCTTTTAGCATAAAGCTAAAATAATCAGTAGGAAAAGTATGTCCTGAACCTCCTTTTTTTTTCTTCACCTGAGCAGAAGGCTGACTTTCCTCCTAAGGGGAATATTGTAATTTATGCCACTTGTAGGAAACAGATTTTGCTTTGTGCCTCTCAGAGCACCTCCTAGAGGAATCCTCTCAATCAGACTTTTCAGAACATTAAAGATGTGTGTGTGTGGAGGGGGGCGGCGCGGTGTAGGAGGGCTCACTCTTCCTTTAGTCCTTTTTTCTTTGTCATCTGGACCTCTTCCTTCTAGCCATTTCAGAGAGTGATGATTGGGATGAAGGGGACAGATCCAGAGCTATTTGTGCTTTTTGCTGGGGCAACGAAAGGGGTCTGAATTTCAGTTCTCTTTTTCTTATGCTTCCATTCATCCTTATCCTCCTCAGATGGAGAGAGAGAAATCTGAAATCAAGAGTGCCCTGGAGAGTGGGGGACCTTGTGGTCATTCTTGCAAGCAGCTTTCTGACCCTGAGGAAGAGGGGCTTCAGACTGAAGGCTTGTGATGCACTGGGTCCAGAAGGGGACTTTCCCAGGGTTCCACACTTTGTTCAAGGGAGATTCCTGCAGGTGTCCTGGACATAGTTTAGCCCTAGCTTGGGGGCACAAGGCTCCAACCCTGGAGGTTCAAAGGAATTCCATGGCCCGCATTCGGCACTGGGAGAAAGTGTTGGGCTGATGTTGCTGGCAGGGAGTAGCCCTGATTTGCTGCAAGGCTGAACGGGTGTTCACAATGCAGAATGAATGGAGGCATTGGGCCCAACATCTCCTTACCATGTTCTCCTTGCTTCGTCTGCTCTGGATTCCTGTCAGTGGTGCCGCATTGATGAGTGTGGGAAGCTTCCTTATACCTTTGACATTGTTCTTCAAACCTATGCTCACGCCCATCCCACCCTTATGGGATGGGGGGAAGTATAATTGTTGTCGGCACTTGGACTAGGCCTGGAGCCCCTACCTGGCTGCTGAGGATTTTTGCTGCTGAGGTGCCACCACCACTTCCAGGACCAGAGAGATTGAAGTGTTCTCCTACTGGTTTTTGAATGTTATGATTCAATGTTATCGTTAAGGATCTACAACCTATCCTGAAGGACAATCCCTCACTCTCACAGACCTTGGGAGACAGGCCAGGCCTCGCCGACAGACAGCCCCCCAACCTGAAACAAATATTCACCAGCAACTACACACCACACAACAAAAACACCAACCCAGGAACCAAACGCTGCTACAAACCCTGGTGCAACTCTGTCCACATATCTATTCAAGGGACACCATCATAGGACCTAACCACATCAGCCACACCATCTGGGGCTCATTCACCTGCACATCTACCAATCTGATATATGCCATCATGTGCCAGCAATGCCCCTCTGCCATGTACATTGGCCAAACCGGACAGTCTCTATGCAAAAGAATAAATGGACACAAATCTGACATCAGGAATTATAACATTCAAAAATCAGCAGGAGAACACTTCAATCTCTCTGGTCCTGGAAGTGGTGGTGGCACCTCAGCAGCAAAAATCACTCAATAACAGACCTAAAAGTGGCAATTCTTCAACAACAAAAACTTCAAAAACAGACTCCAACGTGAAGCTGCAGAACTGGAATTAATTTGCAAACTGGATACCATCAGATTAGGCCTGAATAAAGACTGGGAGTGGTTGGGTAATTACAAAACCTAAACTTAATTTCCCCAATACTAATTTCTCCCTACTGTTACTTGCTCTAGCCCACGAAAGCTTATGCCCAAATAAATTTGTTAGTCTCTAAGGTTCCACAAGGACTCCTTGTTTTTTTTTAAAATCTGATGGGTTTCTGAGAAGTGGAGCTGCTCCTCCTCTGCCATTGATAGACAGGTCTGATCCCTCTCCAAAGCTAAAGAAAGCTGAGAGTAATCTTGGCTGGAGTGGAGAATGCAAAAACTTGAAGAACTATCTAGATTCTGAGCTCCTTTCCACAGCACAGGAAAGTCTCACAGGCTGGGAATGGAAAATGTCTTATCTGATCATTTCCTTTCTGCTAGCAGCATCTCCCACAATTCTGTTATGCCTGGGGTGCTCCCCTCTACTTTGCAGTTTTCAGAAGCAATTCAGAGCTGCAACAAAGCATGTGCTGGCCATACTTCCTTCTCTTGCTTGCCACCAGACGAGTCATTCCAAAGCTGTGTGAAACTCATAGAAAGATATTAGTAACAAAAACATCAAATGCCAATTCATTAACTATGTACAGCACGCAATTGTCTGCATAGTAATAATCCAAATAAAAAGCTGACCCCTTGGCTAATGAGCCATCCACAGTGGGTAGTATTTTGGGAGATGGTGATTGCAGAAAGGAAATTATTGGGGAAGGAATTTTCTATTCCGCAGCCCAGCATTTCATATAATTCTGTTATGTCTGGGAAGTAGCTATCAGTGAAACAAAAGAAGGGAGGGATAAGGAGAAAATAAAATAGAATGAGATGGAAAAGGAATCCCCATATAAAAGTTGCTCAAAAGGTATTATTACTGGGCTATCACCTGCACCACCTTCCTGCCCCAGAAGGCCTCTACATAAGACAGAAAGTCCACTTTATAGTGTCTTATAAAGGTGTTAGCCAATGCCCATGCAGCTGTTGTTCTGCATACCTCAGCAGTGGAAGCACTCGCTTGTTCAACCAACAAAGTTGCTAAAGATCTTGTGGAGTGTGCCTTGATTCTTTCACGAATTTGGATGCCTGACACCTTGTAGACATCTATTATTCATAGTCCATCCAGCAACGGATAGCTCTGAGTCCTTGATACTTCATAGATTCTAAGGCCAGAATGCACTTTTGTGCATCTAGTCTGACTTCCTATATAACACAGGCCATAGAACTTCCCCAAAATAATTCCTACAGCATATCTTCTTGAAAAAAAAGCCAATTTTGATTTAAAAATTGACAGTGATGGAGAATCTATCATGCTTTTTGGTAAACTATTCCAATGATTAATTACTCTCACTGTTAAAAATTTACACCTTATTTTCAGTATGAATTGGTCTAGCTTCATTGGATCATTTTATATCTTTCTCTCCTAGACTGAAGAGTCCGTTATTAAATATTTGTTCCCCATGTAGGTACTTATAGACTGTAATCAAGTCACCCCTCAACCTCTTTGTTAAGCTAAATATATTGAACTCCTTGAGTCTTTCATATAGGGCATGTTTTCTAATCCTTTAATCATTCTCATTGCTCCTCTCTAAACTCTCTCCAATTTATCAACATCCTTCATGAATTGTGGGCACCAGAACTGGACACAGTATTCTAGCAATGGTTGTATCAGTACCAAATACAGAGTTAAAATAACTTCTCTACGCCTACTTGAGATTCCCTTGTTTATGCATCCCAGGATCGCATCAGCTCTTTTGGTCACAGCATCACACTGGGAACTCCCATTCAGCTGATCATCCTCCAAATGTTTTTCAGAGTCACTGCTTTCCAGAATAGAGTTCCCCATCCTGTAAGTATAGCCTACTTTCTTTGTTCCAAGATGTATAAATTTAGCTGTATTGAAACACACATTTTTGTGTGTGCCCAGTTTATCAAGTGATCTAGATTGCTCAGCATCAATGACCTGTCCTCTTCATTATTTACCACTTCTCCAATATTTGTGTCATCTGCAAACTTTATCAGTGATGATTTTATGTTTTTTTTTCAGGTCACTTCAGATGGTAGGAGACAAACAGTGAGCCTGACCTACTAGTGGATTCTGTATGCTTAGTGTAAATCTTTAGTGTTCTTCTGATGTCCGAGGGGTGACACTACTTCTCAGTCAGATGCTGTTGCCTTGGACAGAACAAGGGAAGGATAATCTTTTGAGTGGCATGGAGAGAAAAGTTCACTCTGGGAAGAAACAATTGCAGAATTCTCGGCACCACCTTGTCATCACAGAACACGCAGTAAAGCTCCTGGATGGATAAGGTTGCCAGCTCTGACACTCACCTAGCAGATGAAATGGCAACCAGAAAACAGGTTCTGATGCCTGGAGAGATAGAACACCAGTGGCAGGTCCCATTTTGGGAAAAAACTGGTCTGGCTGCCAGTCTGGCCAATCCAACTGCTCTGAGGAATGTGGACACATGGGGTTCTCTGCCAGAGAGCCCAAGGATCCTGCAAATAGTATGCTAATACCTGGCATACTATAATGCTAGGCTAAAGTCCTTTATCCATGTTATCTTGAAGGAAGTCCAAAATAACTGGGTTCCATGGATCTCTGGGGCCTACACTGTACTCCTGGCACCAGATGTTGAACTTGGCCTAGATGGAGTAGTGGGCTTTTAGCATCAAGACTATCCTGGAAAAGATAAAAGTCTTGATGATCTTGGAAGAGAGGTTGAGTGTTGCTAGTGCTTCCTTCTCAATAGTCAGGTTGTTAGTTGTAGATGGTCTGGAAGATGGTGGAGAAAAGAACCCTGGAACAGGATGTCTGGTTTCACCAATAGCTGTAATCGTGGTTCCAGTTTCAGCTTTATCAAGCTGGAAAACCAGGGTCTCCATGGCCGTTACAGGGTTAGCATGGTGACCTTTACTTGTTCCTGCTTTATCTTCTGAATCTATTTTCCTAGAAGCAGGAAGGGTTGGAATGCATATAACAGGTCTTGGGGCCATCTGTATTAATGGGCATCCATTCCCATTGACTTGAGATCTGTTTCCCTGGTGAAATATTTTGGACTTTTTGTGACTTGCAAACAAGTCAATTGATGGAAGATTGAACCTCTGCAAGATCAAGTAGAAAACACCTTGCTTCAGGCACCATTCTGAGTTACTGACTTTGTGTCTGTGGAGCCAAGCTGCATTCTGGTTCAGCTCTCCTTTTATATGAATTACTTTTTAGGAATGCAAGAGACTAATCTGCCCATCTCATTATCTCAATCACTTCTGCATGTAGCACTGAGCTCCTTGTCCCTCCTAGGTTGTTTATGTATGCAACTGTGGTAGTGTTGTCCGTCTAAACCAGGATGTGATTTCCCTTTAGTTGGCTTTGGAACCTCCACAGGGCTAGTCTGTCAGCTGTCAACTCTAAGAGACTGATACTCTGGGTCCTCTCCCTAGTGCTCCAGATATACTCCCCAATCCTTCAGGCTTCCGTCGGTTGTAAGAATCACTAGGTCTGGAAAGCACATAGGGAGGCCTTTGCAGATATTCCCTGGACTGTCCACTATCTTAGGAAATTGAACACCTGATTCGGAACTAGCACTTGATCTATAATGAGCTCTGGGGAGTAATCCCATGATTTCAGGAGGAGGGCCTGTAGATACCCAATGAGATGGAGTGATCCCTGTGCATGACACCAGGAGGCCAGTAGCTGATGACACTGGGCTATGGTTGTGTACTGCCACCAGGGTCAGAGCTCTGATCCAGATATCATCCAGGAAGGGGTAAAGATAAATAGTCTGGCTGTGATCACCATCTTCATAAAGACCCTAGAGGCCACTGAGAGACCAAATGAGAGCATTTGGTACTGGAAGTGATCTGTGCCATGAGTAAACCCCAGAAGCTTGCGGCAGCATGAGCATATGGGACTATGGAGATATGCATCTTGCAGATTCACTGAGGTTAGGGGATACCCTTTGGATAGGGATGATACTGTGAAAGCTAGGATCTCCAAGTAGAGTTTTGTCTCCCTTCATTTGTTGAGCTTCTTGAGGTCGAGGATAACTCTGACTCTCCCAATACATTTCTGAATGATAAAGAAGATGGAATAGAACCCTGAGAACATTTTTTCTAAGGGAACTCCTTCTGTCACTCCTATGTCCAAGGGATGGGAGATCTTGTTCCAGACCAGTTGGCACTGGGCAGAGTTGTCGATATGGGAAACTGGATGAAGAAGGGATGAAATGGAGCCCATAGCTCGAGGGAGTGTCGCTGACTCACTCTCTCTTTTACTTACTTGTCTGTGGTCAATACAGACCATTTCTCTGAAAAGTGGGAAATTCTCTCTTCTAGAGTCAAGTCTGGGTGGAGACACATTCATTCATTGTCATGCTAGGCTCTTGCAGGCTGTAGGACCACCTCTAGGCTTTCTGGTCAAACCTTGGTTCCAATACTTGCCCTTGATGGGTCTGGTATCCTTCCTCCGGTACTTCTGTGAGGAGGATGGGTGAAAGTAATGTGTCTACCTGAAAGAGTGCTTGCACTCTCTTCTTAGAGCACTCAGCAGAAATGGTAGGAACAGATTTGATTTTGCACCATTTTCTGCCACTATCTTATGTAGCTTTCCTCCAAAGAAGAGAGATCCTGTGAACTCAGATGAGCACAGGACTCCCTTGAGTAAGCATCTACTTTCCAAGGTCATAGCAATACGTCTCTCCTGGCCACTGAACTGGATGTCACAGCCCTGGCTGAGAATCTCATTGCATCCATGGAGGCATCAACCAAGAATATGTCGCCAGGGAAATTGGAGATAGAATCTGGATGGCCTCTGTCCTTCAGGGCCCTAGAAACTTTCAGCCAGACAGAGTTGCTCTAGCAAAACATGGGGCTATGAGGGACACTCTAAGGGTGACCAAGGAGGCTTCAAAATACCTTTAGAGTGTGGCTTCCACTTTCCTGTCTGTTAAGTCCTTAGGAAAGAATTCTCCTTCTGTAGGAATAACCATGTCCTTAGCCAGAGATGCTATTGCAGCATCAATCTTTGGGACTTCAGTAAGAGCATTCTTTGGCTATTGCAGCTTCTGGAACCTAAGTTCGTGCTTGTTAATACATTTACCTGTGTCATGTTTTTCCCATTCCTCCCTGATTACAATCTCAAAGGAGGAGTGTTGGGGAATTCCAGCCTTGGAGGAGGATTTTGATGGAAGATTTTTACTTTCCTGCTTATCGCCAGAAACCTACTCCGGCTGGATCTGGATCGTGGCCACAACCTTTTTGCACATGGCCACATATTTTCCAGGGGGAGAATTTTTTGTTGTTGAATTTTTTCCAAGTCCTGCTCAGATTTGGAGTCTGAAAGCTCTCCTCCTTCATCAAAAGAGGAAGTGCTTGAGTCAGAGGATAAATACCTTCTGGATTTTTTCTTCCCCTTTTCCTCTCGGGACTTTTTTGACTTTTTGCTGTGCTTTGCGGGTATTACTGTTCAGAGCATGGTCTTCTCCAGTTTGCCTTGCACAGAGCACAGAGCCTTCTAAAAATTTATTCTGCTGAGTCCTCTTCAAGTTCCTACTTCCCCTGAGTGGGGGATGGGGTCTCATCATCAGAGTTCCCTGACTCAAACTGGGAGGGAGGAGGGCTGAACATGAGCCCTACTTCTCTTCCCAAGGCACTCTTCCCCATTTCAAGACTTTGTGGGGGAGTTGCGCGGGTACTGGTAGCCTACCACTGTGATTATGTCACCCAAGGACTTAACCCTGTGTTGTCAGGATGGAGTCCTCTTCCTCCTTAGAGCCTTTTTCTGTTCTGCTCTATGTCTCCTGGTCAGGTTTTTCAGTGGTAGAGTCATGGGCCACTTGCAGGGGTAGAGGACCCAATATGTCTGTGTGACTCAGAGCCCCAGGTCCTAACAGTGGTAGGGTCACCTGCCTGGGAGCAGACTGGGCATAATTCACCTCTGGCTGAGCCTGGGAAAGCTCCCTCACACATTGAGCATGTTTTGGACTTGCTCTGTGTTGTGTGGGCTCTGCCATGCCTAAAAGGGGACAGAGGAGCTCAGCAGGGAAGCAATGCAGGGGAGGCACTGCACAAACCCAGAACCAGGCAAGAGGGTTGGCGCAAAGAAAAAAAATTTACTGCTGTCTGAAAGTGATTAAAAATAATAAAGACAAAAGAGAAGGAGCGAACGAACTCCGGTGCAGCAGAGCCAGAAAATCAGGTGGCAAGCAGGACAAGAAGGCGCGGTCAGCATACACTGTGCCACAGCTTTGATCTGTCTTTGGAAACTGCAGAGTGGAAAGGAGCAGCCCAGATATAAAAGAATTATGAGAGACACTGGTCTGCAGAATAAGCATGGTAAAGCTCCTTTTCTGTGTTTCCTGAGAGGGTCTTCTCACAGATGGAGCATTCTGGCTTTAACTTGCTCCATTTGGCTTGTCCCACAATGACAGTGAAAGGGAGAACAAACAGAGGAAAGCAATTTAGGAGTGTGGTCCTATTTGAACAACAAAGTCCCTGAAACTTGAGGGAGAAGAAAGAGTGGATTTTACCCACTATTTTACCAGAACAAGCTACAAAATCTGGGATTACACTAGATAAAGCAGAAATGCTGAACTGCTGCTCTGAAATGCTAGAGGCAGAGAATCTGATGAGAGAATAAAAGCGGCATAAACCAGACACAATAGCCTCCTGGACATATCTGAACTGCTTCTGATAGTTTCAAGAGGCACAACCTAAATAGCTTAGATTGGGGAAGAGGTCAGGGTACAGAAAGTCTCTTACCAAACAGAGATTTTTCTCTTTTCATTTCATTTAAGTCTGTAAAGTTTCTAGCACACACTTGGCACTATATAAGTACTAAGAAACCAAT
The DNA here is from genome assembly GCF_011386835.1 of Chrysemys picta bellii. NCBI lineage: Eukaryota > Metazoa > Chordata > Testudines > Emydidae > Chrysemys > Chrysemys picta. The sequence continues at coordinate 216,680,470 of NC_088792.1, forward strand.
CAGCAAAGCACTTTAAACACAAACTTAATTTTAATCATGCAAGGAGACCCACTGAAGTAAATGGGACTTGTCATGTGCTTGAAGTTAAGCATCTGCTTAAGAAATTTGCTATGTTCTGGCCTAAATAAATCATATAAATTTGATAGCAGCCTTCAACTACCTGACGGGGGGTTCCAAAGAGGATGGAGCTAGGCTGTTCTCAGTGGTGGCAGAAGACAAAACAAGGAGCAATGGTCTCAAGTTGCAGTGGGGAAGTCTAGGTTGGATATTAGGAAAAACTATTTCACTAGGACGGTGGTGGGATTTCCATCCTTAGAGGTTTTTAAAGCCCGGCTTGACAAAGGGGTGATTTAGTTGGGGTTGGTCCTGCTTTGAGTAGGGGGGGTGGACTAGATGACCTCCTGAGGTCTCTTTCAACCCTAATCTTCTATGACTCTATAAGTGCGTGGTGAGGGAATTTGCAGATATGAAAGGAGATATCTTAATTTCAGTTGAAATATCATTGTAGATTTCTGTGCTTATGGAGTTCAGAACATGAGAGAAGCTTCAGAGGGCTGTCAGATAAGACAATTGTTTTAATGTTTCACACCCTTAGTCCTCTATCCTACAAGCACTTACACATATGCTTAATTTTATGGACAAAAGTAATCCCATTGAGTTTGCAGGATTGGGGCTTTAAGGTGAAGAAAAGGAAATTTAATGAGCAATAGGATACTATTACTGCAGAACCAATGCTGGATTTGTGGCTTTAAAATAAATTACAAATGCAATTTTCATAAATTAAATTACTTCCTGAAGAAAAATATATACAATAGTTTATAATCAAGATATTTTTTTCCATAATGAAATTATTCACTAAAGGATTTGTCTCAGCTGGAAGCATACCTTTACAGCATTGTAGTTTCATGATCAAGAGCATATGGAAAACCCAGATTGAGAAGTAAGGATAAATAATTTATTCTCTGAGTAGGTGAAGTCTGAAAGACTTATGGAGCTATGATCTTATACAGTATGTGAAAAGCCAGTGACTAAAACAATAGGTTATACATGGAACTGCATTAGGCACTCTATCACTGTCCAAATACAATTTTCTCCTTTTTTGTAAATGAGTCAGTCACAAACCTCTGATAGCGCCATTTCAAATGCAAATAATTCTGTTCCAACTGCCTCTTTACATTAGCTAAATGAAGTCATCAGTAAACAAAATTGGAGGAAATCTTATCACAACTGCTGCAAACAACTTTAAAAGTTTTATAATCCAAAAGAATAAAACTGTTATAAGAGTTAAGATTCACTGGAGATATTCACCACTGATAGGACTTCTTTTCAAAAACACTTCCCAGCCCCCAAAACCAATACTGGTCACAGCAAATTATAATCAAAGATAGATTTCTTGGAGGGTGATAATACCATTAGATTTAAGGAATTAAAAATACATGAAACTTTTGAGTTAATGAACAGGGTCCTTAACTGCTCATTTAATTCAAACAGCTGTTTGTTAATGCCCTAAGCAGTGTCATAAACTGTGAAAATACTGTTGAGTGCAAGACACTAGTTAATGCTATAAAGCAACACATGCTCTAATATTAAAAGGATTTAATGGGATTAATAGAGAATAAAACATTAACTCCCTATTATGATGTTTTAGGACCCAAGGGCAAATCCTGGCTAAAAAGGACTCCGGCTCTGAAAGCACAAAAAGTAAACTATAGCACTGTACAGCAAATCATGGCAATTTTATGTCCCTGAAAAAAAGTGGAACCCTGATAAGATCACATCTGTTCCAATCACAGACTGGATAAAATCACTGTTTACTAAAGTCCTAAATAACTAAATATGTGGAACCCCAACAAGATCCCATCTGTTAAGAAGACAATTTGGATAAGATCCCATTACAAAAATTTCTATATAATAATATATCCACCATAAAATAGTGAAGAATTTGGTTTTCTTTAGTTTCATCAGTTATTCCATAAGGGGATACCATACTGCAAAAATATTATTGCATAATAAACTAGTTTGACAGTTATCAATAATGATTGCATTTCTTGGTTTGTCATCTGAAATATGCTCCCATAAATTATCTGTAAGGTATGAAACTTTGTGACCTCTCTTGCATTTTCTTAACTTTAGTTAGTTCATATATAGCTGTTCAATAATTTTTGCTCTCATTACCTATACAGTGACAGATTGTGTTCACAGTATGTATATTAGATGTGTGCATAATAGAAAAATTATTTGCATTAATGGCCGCTAGTTCTTCTGTGTTTATTTTTAAAATAACGTATTCAAATTTAAGATTCAAATAACTCGTCTCCAGTTCATTGGCATTAATAACAAAAAAGTCAAGTTGTAGAGAAAGGAATTAAAGGTGTTGTTTTTTGCAGAGGTATCTTGTGAGAAATATAATTAGAATTCTGTGATTAAATATTGTATTTACCATACCATTTATTAACATTAATACGTAATACATTGCATAATGAGAACTTTCATCCAAAGGGCTCAAACCATTTAAAGACTCTTAAACCTTATAAGACATCTTTTAGGCCCAAATTGTGCAAACCCATGAACACACTCTTCAAGTTAAGCATGTGCATAATAAGCATTTGCAGGATCAAGTCTTAAGATAGGTATTCATTCAATTTATAAATGGATAAACCAAGGCAGAGAGAGATTTTCAAAGATGCTGAATACCCGCATCCCTGCTAGAAGTCAGTGAGAGCTGTAGGTGCCCAGTGCTTTGTAAGTCAAGCTAACACATTCTCAAGATAGTTTTAATCCATATCAAAGATTTTCTTTTCTTAATATGTCAAAAATTATTACAGTGAAACCAGATACAAGAAACGACTTATGGCACAAGAATTAAATTATTGTTTAGTAAAGTTGGCCTTTAACGAAAGATTAAGTTTCCATTTCCAGACATTGGCCTTTTCCTTGCATAAAAAAATATGGTGAAAATTTAAAAAATGTGAGAAATATTTTTCACCTTTACCAAACTCTAAAAAGGTCTATGAATATTAGTCAAACTATCTAAGAACATTTACCTTGTGATACCATAGAAAACCTCAGCCTCAATGGTTAATGTTTCTGAAAGTGTTAAGCATACGAAACTAACAGGATATAATGTAAATTATTTTTTAAAATATGTGTACTGAGCACCATCTGTAATAAAAACCCTTATTTCCCTGAGCCTCTTTGGTTAGCAAAATTTATCTTGATTTTTTTTTTACCTGATCATAGATGTCTATGCATTCTTGTTGGTCTCCCCTCTTTTCTCTTTATAATTACAGGATTTGAGCAGTCGCTCCTGAAGTCACGTTGCATACTTCTTGTTCCTTGTATTCTTCTTATAGTTTGAAGAGCTGTTTTTCTACCTCCTTAATTATGATGTCTTTTAGGTTTCCAAAGCCATCTTATACACCAGAGTATACTTCCTTCTTTCTGAACTGGCTAATTATATTTAGAATCCTCAAAATTTATCTTCTTGAAATCTTAATATTCTTGTTCTGCTGCATTCTGTGAGTTAGTTTCTTGCTATGCTGAATTCAAATACAGTGGTCATCATTTAAATGTTAGCATTTCTCAGCAGTTAGGATGTAGTGTTTTCTGAGATTTTGCAGTACACAGATAAAGACATTTGTGACAACTGTACAGTAACTGTGTGGTATCTGTTGGAAAATGTTGCTTTTCCTTTCTTGTTGAAAGTGACCACTGTATCACAGGGTCACTGATTCCAAGTTTCCCTGCTATTCTTATTGTCTCAATTAATTCCTCCTATTACTAAAAAGTAGATTCAGTATTTGTTCTCCTGTAGCTGGAATCTCCATTTTTTGTATTACAAAACTGTCTTTTACATTCCTTTCGTGATGTATATTTAGCAGTGTTTGTTACTCAAAAGATATTCAAGTATTTAAAATCCTTCATTAGTTCAGAATTGCATTGAAGGGGAAGAAGTTGAGACTAGGAGAAAACAGTAAGTTTCACAGACAGGTAACTGCTCTTTTCTTCCAAACTGTAAAGTGTTTCAGTTTTTCATTTTGAAACAGGGAGGGGGGAGGAGGGAGTGCCCTTTTTCTTCCCACTTCCATCAATTTCCCTTAATCACCAGCACTACATTGTCTCATATTTTCACTTTGAAATATGATTAACTGCGGGGAGGGGAGGAGGAGAGGTGCACACATCCGGATAGCCATTTGCAGCCTTTATTCTGGGCACCAGCTGCCAATGCTTGAGAAACAGATTCAGAGGTGGAAAATACTGGAAATGCTAATACAAAAATGGTTTCCAATGAGACAGGATCTGCTCCATAAGCAACCACTATAATCCAATGGAATTACATTAGAAAGACTGATAAAGAATAATTTTTGAACTTTTTGCACTGAAAATGGATCAGTTCTGAAATAATTTTTCATTTTGAATCTTTAGTGATTTTCTCTAGCTGCTAATGGATCACTGCACTCTTCATTTGTCAAAATTGCTCATTAAATATACCTTTAATCTTCAGAACTGACTCAACACATTCTTGAACTCTAAAACCACTTTACCCTGATGGAACATGCTTTAGAAAGTATCAGCCATTAATGCTTGTGTTTCACGAAACCGTTCAGCAATTGTTATAGCCACTAAAAATGAAGTCTTGAAGGTTAGGTGGTACAAAAAAATTCCCCCGGTGGCTTACAAGTGGTTCCTATATGTTTCTAAGCAATAGATTCAAATTTAAAAAAGGTGACACTCCCACATCAGTGGAATGATATTCCACAGTCCCTTTTAAAATCTTTTATACAGTCCTATGTGAAAATACCAAAGATAGTAATAACTGGTATGCAGATCTTGTTGCCAAACACACTTTTAAAGAATTCAGCTAAAGTCAAGAGTGCTTAAGTGATACAAACGGTGCAAGATGAAAAGAACTGAGCTAATCACTGAAGCAAGACCTCATTCAATATCCATAAAGCAAATCTCTTCCATTTCAGAGCATAAGTTTTCCTCTTGGAAGACTTATGACTGGCAAGAAACAATCACTGAACTTCTTGCTAGCACTATATTTTGGAGGTGGATGAGCTGGTAGCAAAACTGGCAGGGCTAGAAGTTCTGAGAAGCCAAAGTGGTGAGCACAAGTTGGAGCTATTAGTACATGAACTTTGTCCTCGCTAAATTTTATGAGGACCTTTTGCTAGATGGGAAGAAAGGCTTACAGGAACTCTTGACTCAAATCCATCACTATGACTATTGTCAGGGAACCAGTTCCCTGGAAAAGAATGGAAGAGATTTTAAAATTTTAACTTGTGACAAAAAGATGTGAGACATCACCTATTTCCAGATGACTAAAGTAACAACAGATACACGAAAATCCAGTCTTGATCAGCACTGTTTGTTTCTCAAACTGACTGGTAAGTGATTGCAAGAGGAAATATGTGATGAAATGTAACCCATTCCCAGAACCAAACAGCTTCTTGTCAGAATTCTCAAGAGTGGGCTGCTCTACACCTGTTATATAACAAATGGCTGTGGTGCCATCTCTCAAAAGCTGCAGTGGAAGAAAAACTCTGAATGCCAGATAAATTATTCTCTGCTTCAGTATTCACTAAAGTTGCCCAAACATTTCCATAATAATGCCATTTTCAATCACTCAAATTTAAATATGCATAAGAGATTTACCTAGGGCTACACACAGCATCAGGATCAGAAAAGGGAACAAAAACTAAGGGCATCTCTACACTGCAATAAGAGATGCCCCTAGTTTCGGCAATAAAAGATTTGTGGCTGGTCCAAATCAGCTGACTCAGGCTTACGGGGCTGCAGGACTATAAAATTGCAAAGTAGATGTTAGGGCTCAGGCTGGAGCCCCGGCTCTCATACCCTGGGAGAGGTGATGGTCTCAGAGCCTGAGATCCAGCACAAGCCCGAACGTCTACATTGAAATTTTATAGCCCCACAGCCCAAGCCCCGCGAGCCTGAGTCAGCTGATTTGGGTCAGCTATGGCTGTGTCACAGGTCTTTTATCACAGTGTACCCTAAGAGTCATGATCCTCTACATTGCTTAAACCTTGTGGAAGGGAGGTCCATGCCAGTCCTGAGCAGGTCAGCACGGAATTGGGGACATGTGAGTGGAATCAGGTTAGGTCAAGGAAGATGCCACAGGAGCCACAAGTATGCAGATCCAGTGGCTCTCATTCCATTTAGGGGATAGGAAACAGCAACAACTACTCTTTCAGCTTAAAGGTTGAATGACTGTAGCTCTGGGACCTGCATGAGTATTGGGATGAATTTTATTATAATTTTTATTATTCTTTACAGAGCACAAAAGGGTGCTAGGTACTTCATTCCCTATGACACCTGCCTGGTGCTGCATACAAAACCTGATTATTCATGCTTTGAACAGGCATGATACATTTTACCCTTGATGCTGGCCAGCCAAACAGAAACGATCTAGTTACTATGTAGAATGACATGTATTTAATTCTGGATAAATCTAGATAAAAATTTCCCTTTTCTGGTCTTATTTCTATTGTTTTATCTCAGGACCCTAGTCATTATCATTAATAACTAGAAAAATGGAAGATAAAGTCACTATATGGCTCCCTTCAGTGAAGACTTGCAAAGAGAGATATATGCTGAGACAATACATTTCTAAAAAAACGATGTATATAAATGTTAATCATTACCCTCGACTAACATGTCCATGAGCCATACAGAACTTCACAGTTGTCAGGTTATGCTGTGCACTTTAAGCGTGTGGTGGACTTTGCATAGCTGTTAGCAGGAAGAGAACACAGGACAATTTTCTCCTCCAAAAAACAGTCCCACAAACAAGCCAACCAACTAACCACCCCACCCCACAAGGTTTCTTAGCCTGTTATCTGTGGCAGTATTAGGACTTATAATCTTTTTAGGGTAAACACTAAAGACTGACAAGTCAAATTTTGAATGGTTCTGGCATTCTATGCAGTACAAAGCAATGGTACACACATAAACTAGGAAATACATTACAGGGTCTACCAAGCTACTCACTTACGAAACTATTTTTCATGCTGGTGCAGTTCCTATAGATGCAGAAATTGTGAACTTCAATTTGATCTACAAAACTAGTAGAATCAGCAATTTATGTTGCTCTAATCCAGCATCATATCTCAGTAGCAATGGATATGTATTTTCAGAGAAAACTAATCATATGTTTCAGAATTTTAAACTGATAAACTTCAGAAAATGTTAAAATTAATATCCACTTATTTGTTATAGGATATCACTATATGTCTTTATATAATGCTAAGTATTAAAGTGTTAATTGTCAGTAAATATTACTAAAGAATGTAGATGCAAGGAAAGGTGAAGAGAGAGATGGATAATAATATTCATTAATTGTGTCTCTAAACAATGAGGCATAGCCTCCCAGTTTTATCACTGCTGTCAAGGTAGAAGACTGGTATTAAAACTTTCCTTTTCATATATATTTTCTTTCTACATTCATTCAGACAAAAGTTGCAAAAAGAACTGGTTACTATAAAAAAGGGTATGTCCAACATCTGACCACCTCTTGGTAAACCATTACAAGAACCACATCAACAACCTGACATATGGTAGGTAGTACAAACTTCTATGCTTACTATAAATATTTCTTGAGTTTAAGTTTTAAAATAAAAGATTTCAGCTCATTTTATTCTGATTTATACATTCTCATAAATCCACTGGCAAATCAAAAGGATATTCTGTGAGACAGTTTTAGATGAAAATGATCTGAAGAGACATTGACGGGAAAGCAAGTAGGTTTGTACATAGAGTTCCTGCAATAACTGTGGATAGCAAGGAGCTAGTGACTGGGGCATTTGAGGTACCTACTATTTATGTCCCGTGATATGGCAAGACATTTTTTACTGGAAACAATAGTTTATAACTTTAAGTGTATGTGGTCCTGGCCTCAGCTTTGTGCAAGAGCATGGACCCAAGAGTAGAAACCTCTTACTAATTTGAAGAAAAACTAATTTTCACATATTTAGATGAAGAGATACTTAATTTGTTAGACATGAAATGCTATTATAATATTGGCAGCAGCAGAACATACACAAAAGGGACAAATCTCCAGATGGGAGAAGATCTCAACAATTGAACTTGAATATGCTTGAAAACTTCAATAGGACTGCTTAAATGCATAAAGTTAAGCACCATGCATAAGTGTTTACAGCATCAAGGCTAATGATGTGTCTATCAATCTATTAATGTATCATTAGGGTTATTTTTTGTGGTACTGTAGTGCCTTTTGATGCAATCTAGACATAAGGAGTAGACAGGATCCAAGCCTGTGCAAGTAATGCATAATAGGTAACTTGCAGAATATCACAATTTCATTTTAAAAGTAATGGAGTATATACTTAGCACCTTGCAGGATCAAGCCCTATGTGTAAATATTTAGAGTTAGGGTTACATAACAATTGTACAAAAATTGATCTAACATGCCTAATCATGTATTACTTTGAAGGCTAATGGGGTTGCACAGGCATCACTGAGGGCATGTTGTGAAGACAATGGGGGTGTCCCGGTATAGCTGAGATGGTAATTTGTTCTGAAGAGCCTCTATTCCTGACAAAGATACGTGAGATGGAAAGAACCTTTCCTGACTGGTGAGTCTAAAAATTAGAAAAAATGTTTTTCCTTGCAAACTGAACAAACAGGATATGGAAATAAGTGAGACACAATCAATCAATCCGGAACCCCACATTGACAATTTTATGTCACTTTTCAGGGTAGACTCACACCTATAAGAAAAAATGAGCACATCTTACTTCTTATAAGGAGTCAAAACAGAGCATGAAGTACCTGTGTGATATACGCCTGTTAATCAACCTTGCCTAGAAAGCAGGCTGCATCTTGTTTAACCACCTCTAGCTTGCAAGTGACCTTCATAGCCATTCACAGAAGAAGCACAACGCAGTAGCCTAGTTTATTGGTGCAGATAGCCCACTCCAGCAGGGGGTGGGGCAGAAGCAGCCAGGGAGGCTGTGGAAACCTGCAGCTAATTAGGGCAAGGCTTGTTAGGAGCCAGACAGGAGGCAGCTGCTGGGGCAGCCCAGATATAAGGAGCTGCCTAGCAGAGCAGAGGGAAGTCTCTCCCTGACAAGCAAAGGAGGAGGACTGGCTCCCAGGAATAGCACCTGAGATAGAGCAGTGCTGGGCAGGTTCAGGGGTGTGAAGGGTGAGATCTGGCCTGTTACCTGCTACGCTGCTGCCAGAAAGGGCCAAGAAGGTGCAAGGGCCAAGGGGAAGTGGCCCAGGGACAATAGGCAGACAAGGGAAGAGAAGGAGGGCAGAGAGGCAGCTGCTGCTAGAGGGTCCCTTGGTCGGGACCCAGAATAGTAGGCAGGCCTGGTTCCCCCCACCCTTCCCCCTTGCACTGCACCTGGCCGTGGAGAGTATAGCCAATACAGACTATAACTTGCCCCTGAAGTGAGGGGCTAGCCTTGAGTTGTGGTTGGCCCCTGCGGAGGGTGCAAGCCAAAGGACTGCCGTGTCTTTAGAAGGTCACTGCTGAGCGGGGGAGCAACATGGGTCCGAAACAGCAGAGTAGAGCAGATAATGGGCAAAACACCACGTGCAGAGGGTGCTCCGGAGCTGGACTGAGCTAATTCCTGGAGCAACCAGCAGGAGGCACCACGGTGGTGAGTCCATTCATTACACCTAGGCTGAAAGTGAAACAACTCATGGATGACCACGCCTAAACCAAAATCTGAAGGGAAAAGGGCACAGTCTCCTGACTAACCAAAAGAGGAGGTTACTCACCCTGTGCAGTAACTGACGTTCTTCGAGATGAGTGTCCCTGTGGATGCTCCACTCCAGGTGTTGGTGCGTCCCTGCGCCTTTGCTCGGAGATTTTTGCAGCAGTACTCATAGCGGCCACACATGCTCAGAAGCTGCCCCCCGCTGTGAGTCTAGGTTGATAGTACGCATGCGTGGCCGGTCTCCTCAGTTCCTTCTCTACAATGGAGGCCCCCCAACTCCGAAGTAGAGGGGAGGAGGGTGGGTAGTGGAGTACCCACAGGGACACTCATCTCGAAGAACGTCAGTTACTGCACAGGGTGAATAACCTCCTCTTCTTCTTCGAGAGAGATGTCCCTGTGGGTGCTCCACTCCAGGTAACTTAAAAGCCGTGTATCTTAAGGAGGTAGGGACTTCGGATCTGATAGGAACGCCGTTGATAGTACAGCCCTGCCCAAACGTATGTCAGATAGAGGGCCTTGAGTAAGGGCATAGTGTTTAACAAATGTGTGTTCAGAGGACCAGGTGGCTGCTTTACAAATATCAGCCAGGGGAACTTTGCGTAAGAATGCTACAGAGGCAGCCAGAGATCTAGTGGAGTGTGTTCTGATGCCGTCTGGAGGTGTAACCTTCTTCATCTGATAGCACAACCGGATGCACTGGGAAATCCAGTTCGAAAGTCTCTGGGTAGAAATAGGCGTGCCTTTGGAGCGCTCCGCAATGGAGACAAAAAGTCTGGAGGAAGTTCTAAAAGGTTTGGTTCTATCCAAATAGAATGACAAGGTTCTGCGTACATCTAGTGTATGCATTGAGGATTCGAACGAGTTCGCATGTGGTTTCGGAAAAAAAGTCGGCAGGTGTATTGGTTCATTAATGTGGAATGACGAGTGCACCTTTGGAAGAAATTTGGGGTGTAATCTGAGGGTAACCTTGTCTTTAAAAAATATCGTATATGGTGGGTGTGCCATAAGAGCTGCTATTTCTCCTGCCCGTCTGGCAGAGGTAATTGCCACTAGAAATGCTGTTTTCATCGAGAGGTGTAAATGGGAGCATGTGGCTAGGGGTTCAAATGGTTGTTGAGTTAGGCAAGCCAGTACTAGATGAAGGTCCCAAGGGGTGGTAGGTGGTTTAATGTCTGGGTATAAGGTTTGTAGTCCCTTGAGGAAACGCTTCGTGATAGAATGAGCAAAGACAGACGTGTCATCAATTCTGTCGTGGAAAGTTGTAATAGCAGCTAAATGGACCCTGATGGAGCTGAAAGAAAGGCCGGATTGCTTAAGGCCCAATAGATAGTCAAGTATGAGCGAAAGAGGTACCGACGTGGGACAAAGGTGTTTAGCGGAACACCAATGTGTGAATCGTTTCCACTTTTGAAGATAGGTCGTGCGAGTAGATTGTGTTCTGCTATGTAGGAGCACCTTCTGAACTTGTTCAGAGCAATCTAATTCGCTTTGGGAAAACCATGTAGGAACCAGGCTTTGAGGTGAAGCATGGACAGGTTGGGATGGAGAAAGCGGCCGTGTTGTTGAGATAGGAGGTTTGGAATGAGAGGCAAGGAGATTGGTGGTTGAATCGACATTCTGGTGAGGAACGGAAACCCCGGTTGTCTGGGCCACGACGGGGCAATGAGGATCACCTTGGCTCGGTCCGTTCGTATTTTTATCAGGACCCTGTTGAGAACTGGTATCGGGGGAAATGCATACAGTAGGTTTCGGTGCCATGAGATCATGAATGCGTCCCCCAGGGAATGTTTGCCCAGTCCTGCTCTGGAGCAGAAATTGGGACATTTCTTGTTTTTTGTAGTTGCAAAAAGAACTATTGTTGGGTAACCCCAAGTGCTGAATACGTTGTGAATGGTTTTCTCGTCTATCTCCCACTCGTGGTCCCATGGGAAGCGTCTGCTCAGTTCATCCGCTGTGGTGTTCATTACCCCGGGAAGATAGGCAGCTGATACCCGGATGTTGTTCGCAATGCACCAATTCCAGAGCTTCATAGCCTCTGTGCACAGCGAATGGGATCGAGCTCCTCCCTGCCTGTTTACATAAAACATGCATGCAATGTTGTCTGTCATTATGCGTACGTGATGATGCTTGATTAGTGGCAGGAAGTGACGGCACGCATTGCGAATAGCTCGAAGTTCTAGGACATTTATGTGCAGGGAGGTCTCGGTTGACGACCATAGCCCCTGTACTGTGTGGTGAGACATGTGTGCACCCCAGCCTGTCAGAGATGCATCGGTGGTCAGGATGAGTGATGGAGCCTGCTGAAGAAATGGGACTCCAGAGCAGAGGTTGGAGTGAACAGTCCACCAGTGTAGAGAATCTTTGACTCGGACAGGTAGGGAGAGAGTCTTGTTTAAAGAGTGCATATTCGGTCTGTAAACCGTGGCCAGCCACGCTTGGAAGCACCTCATATAGGCGTGCATTCTGGACGACAAAAGTGCATGAGGCCATGTGACCTAGTAGTTGTAGGCAGTCTCGGGCAGTCACCTGGGGACTGTTGCGAATGACTGTGGCCAGTTGGCTTATGGAGTTGAAGCGATCGGGTGGGAGAGATGCCAACCCCGTCTGGGAGTCGAGGTCTGCTCCTATGAACTGCAGGTGCTGGGTGGGGCGTAATGTGGATTTGTTTTTGTTTATTTGTAGGCCGAGAGATAGGAAACAATCGACCGTGAGCCGCGTGAACCGGAGAGCCTCGTCGAATGTTGAAGCTTTGAGGAGGCAATCGTCGAGGTAAGGGAATACTATGACCCCTTGTTTCCTGAGGTAGGCAGTGACTACAGCTAGGAGCTTGGAAAAGACACGGGGGGCTGTGGACAGTCCAAAGGGGAGTACCCTGTATTGAAAATGTGTCGAACCGAGGGTAAATCGAAGGGAACGTCTGTGGGCCGGATGTATAGTGACATGGAAATAGGCATCTTGTAGGTCGAGGGCAGAAAACCAGTCGCCCTGCTCCAGTGCTGGGATTATGGTGGTGAGGGTAACCATCTTGAACTTTTGCTTTTTGACAAATTTGTTGAGCCGCCTGAGGTCGAGGATTGGTCGCCATCCCCCATTTTTCTTTTCTGTTAAGAAATAATGGGAGTAAAAACCCTTCCCTTTGTGTCGTTCTGGCACGATTTCTACTGCTCCCAGATGAAGGAGATGTTGCACTTCTTGGAGGAGTAGCTGCTCGTGAGAAGGGTCCCTGAAGAGGGACGGGGAGGGTGGGTGGGTGGGAGGCAAGGAGAGGAAGGGGATGGCGTATCCAATTGTAACTACCTCTAAGACCCACTTGTCGGAGGTAATGTTCTTCCATTGATGGGAGAATGGTCGTAGGCGGTGTCCAAAGATAGGTGTGTCGGCTGAAGTGGGGGCGTTGCTTTCTAAACCCTCGACCAAGGCTTCAAATCTGCCTATTAGTTGGCGGGGGTTGAGGTGCCCCTGCAGAATTTGGACGACGTCGCTGGAATCTTGGTCTTTGACGTTGTTCTTGTTGTTGTTGTTCCTGCAGTCTATGGGAATGTTGTGTAAATGCGGGATAGCGTGGCCAGTGGTACGGTTGGTATCTATATTGCCGTCTTCTAGTCGTAGGTGTCTGGAGACCTAGAGACCGGAGGGTTGCCCTTGAGTCCTTCATTGAATGAAGCACGTCGTTCGTGGTAGAAGCAAAAAGTTTGTCACCGTCGAAGGGAAGATCTTCAATGGTGCTCTGAACTTCTCGAGGAAAAAAAGAGGAGGAGAGCCATGAGCCCCGTCGCATGACTACTGCTGTAGCGGTCGATCTTGCTGCAGTGTTGGCTACATCGAGGGCCGCTTGGAGAGCGGTGCGTGATATGCTTTGTCCCTCGGAAACCATAGCTCTGAACTGTTGTTTTTTCTGTTCTGGAATGTCATCAATAAAATCCATGAATTTATTATAGTTTTTGTGGTCATATTTTGCAAGGACTGCAGTATAATTAGCTATACGAAATTGTAGGGTCGAGGATGCGTATACTTTATGACCAAAGAGATCCAAACGTTTGCTGTCCTTGTTGGCTGGGGCGGAATGAGAATACTGTTGTTTAGCCCTCTGGTTCGCAGCGTCTACTACCAATGAGTTTGGTGCCGGGTGGGTAAAAAGGAATTCAGAGCCCTTTGGAGAAATAAAGTACTTCCTGTCTGCTTGTTTACAGGTAGGTAGGCTTGTAGCTGGAGTCTGCCAGATGGACTTAGCGGGTTCTAAAAAGGGCTGCGTTAATTGGTAATGCCACCCTGGAGGAAGAAGGGGGCTGTAGGATGTTTGTTAGCTCATGTTGTTGTTCAGTGACTACCTCCAAGTTAATTCTCAAGTCACTGGCAACTCTTTTAAAGAGGTCCTGGAATTTTGCATAGTCATCCGACGGTGTCGGAGGAAGGGGAAGTAATGCTTCTTCAGGTGTTAGCTCCGGCTCTGCTGGAATAGGAGCAGGGCTAGGTTTATCCTGGAAGTGTGACTGTGCTGCCAGGTGTCTAGTGTCACTGGCATATTCGTCAGGGGGCGGCGCTGGATCGGTGTTGCGCCTGGTCGAATTGCCATAGCGCACGTATTCCCAAGGGTACGATGCCCATGGTGTCCAGTATTGCCATGGTGGTGGGTAGGGCATAGGTGGTGCCATCCAGGGGTTCACCCCCCAGGAGGCAGGATCCTGAGAGTAGGATGAGGTAGTTTTCTTAAAACCTCTATTGCCTGGGGTCTGGAGTTGGGAGTCTTGATATGGAGAAAAAACTCCCTGTGGATCTGTTTCCTCCTCACTGGAGGAAAGCTGCTCAGATCCTGACTCAGGCATTGGAGAAGAATATGCATTCATCAGGGGAGACTGCAGGATAGGTGATACCAGGAGATCTGCTGTCTGAGTAAATTGAAGTAGTGAGGCTCCTGCGTGAGGTGAAAGCTGAGCAGGGGGAGGCTGCCGTGCGGGAGCATTCCTCTGAGCAGGGGTTTTGCCTGTGACCTCCCTGTCAAACTGCACCACGGGGGTCGGTGCCGCGGTCGGTGCCGGGCGGGCAATATCAGCCTGCAGGGGATCAGGCATGTTGTAAAATGTCGGCACCGCGTCCGTCGCGGTGCCGAACGGTGCCATAATAGAGGCAGGCAACTGGAAGCCTGATGCCTCGGCACCGGAGCCTCGCGCCGCCACCGCAGCCTCAGGCGGCTTTTGCGCGGTTCCTGAAGAGCCCGGCTCATCAAAGTTGCTGAGGCGGGGAAACACAGGCAGGGAGACCGTTGATCTGCCTGGAGAAACTTTGTGCCTCATAACATTGCTTGGTGAAGAAGGTTGCCCCTTCTTTGTAGATTTTTTCAGTTTTTTTGAGGCGGGGGGGCGGTGGCGGGCAGCGGAGCCGGCTTCAGCGCCTGGGTCTGAAACTGACCCGATAGACTTTTGGAGGAGGAGCAGTTTAAGTCTAAGCTCCCTGTCCTTCCGTGCCCTGGAACTGAGTTTACAGCAATGGGCACATTTTTGGGGAATGTGAGCTTCCCCCAAACATTTTATACACTTTGAGTGGCCATCTGATAGTGGGATAGCTTCTTTGCATGTAGCACAGCGCTTGAAGCCTGTGGAGCCCGGCATGGCCAAAGCGGCCGCGGCTGACAGAATTTTTTTTTTTTTTGTAACAGATAAACGAGGTAATTAACTACACTAACAAAGAACTGACAACAAACTAGTTACTAAAAGGGTAATTGTAGCAAGAGTGAGGGATTTCCTAATGAGTCTGCTGAGCTCCGTCTCAGGCCGGGGACGGTAGAGAAGGAACTGAGGAGACCGGCCACGCATGCGTACTATCAACCTAGACTCACAGCGGGGGGCAGCTTCTGAGCATGTGTGGCCGCTATGAGTACTGCTGCAAAAATCTCCGAGCAAAGGCGCAGGGACGCACCAACACCTGGAGTGGAGCACCCACAGGGACATCTCTCGAAGAAGAACCAATGATGAAAGTATGCATTTCTTACCACAATTATTACATGGATATCCAGCTGCAGCGATGAGACTAACAACAAACTGAGTTTACATGCGACTTTATTATTTGCTTGTGGTAGCACCCATGCATGTGAGGGGATTTCCAGAAATACAAGGATGACCTCAATCCACAGTTAGATTGTAGCTCCACCCATTTCCTCTGAATTATTTCCTTTTCTCACTGACATCATGTAAGTTTGGGTAAGACTGAGCTGTCTATTTTTCATCCAGATTCCAAGTTTCCCTTATACACAGGCACAGCTGAGAAACAGCATTTTCCATGCTTGCTGAGAACAACCTAGGTATTATTGGCACACTGAGAGCATTGCAGCATCTCACAATCCCTCAAAATATTCTAACATCTATATTGAAAATACGTTCAAAATACGAACAAAACAAGTGACAAGATTCTGCCTTGTGGATCATCAGACATGAGAGATGCATGTTTCTGTTACAGTGACAAGCAGTGAAATAAATGTACACTGATTTTGTAAACAAATCCTCTGGACTTAATACATTCTTTATTTGAACAATAATGACATTGCTTAATTTTCATCATTAGCCTTCAGAGGTAACAGCCCACTTAGATTAATAGAACAGTTCACACCTCTGTTGACCCATACCCAGGAGGACAGCACTGTGTCAGTCCACATTCAGAAAACTTTCTTCATGATCCAAAGGGCTAGAGACTTTGTTGTTGTTTTTTTTAAATGAAAGCTAAATTCTACAGAAACTGATGGAACCACCAGCACATTCTGGTTCAATATATCTAAGTTTGGAAGGATTCGATTTGTATTGGTAAATGTTGGCAAACATTGATTTCATTGTACACACAAACCAATGAAAAAATATGTCCATCAATGATCATCAAAATTTATGGATAGGCAAAATAAAAAAAGTGCTGCTTGAGAATTCATTAAAATTTGATTTAAGGATATTTACTTTGTATATTTTTATATGATGTTGACAATGTGTGTTTTAACCGTTATAAAGCTTTAACTTTTTGAATCTCATCATCTGTCTTTAAATAATTATCTGACTCCCTGCTATGACAATTAAATCATTAAAAATAAAAAATGCTTAACACCCATAATTATGCACAACTGTGAAAATTTAAAATGATAAAAATTGAAAAAAAATGCTTAAACATCGATATTATTCATTAAAATTATAAAAAACAAAAAGTTGAATTTTGTAGGCCTACGTAAAGCACACACAGTCAGTTCAGTATATCAGCTCATTCTAACCCCTTACAATATTTCATGAATTACTAGAACAAAACATCAATGCTTAAGGTCCACTGGAAACCAGGGTTACGAGCTTCTTTTGTATAGTATTAAAAGTTGTTTTGTGGCTTTTGTTCTTTAAAGATAGAAGCTGCCGAAATAAAATTGGAATTCAAATGGAGTGAAAAGCAAGCTGGTAATCAGAATGAGTTGCTTTTAAGGATGGATATCTCAGAACCTGATGAGCTAAAAGACAACAGTGTAAATTGCTGTAAATCTACACTGAGAATCCAGCTTTCCAACACTATAAAATATTTTTTCTTTGCCCCTGTGGTGTATGGGACACTGGACATTAAAGCTGTCACCGGTAGCTGGATCCAGAGGTGCAATTTTGTGACTGGTCCAGTACTCCATATAGCAAGTCTCTGAACTTGCTTTAGATTTTTAAACATTATGGAAAGGCAGGTTCTATAAACTATGTATTTACAGTTAGGTACAGCATATGGTAGAAGAATACATCTTTTTCAGAATATTTCTAAGCTGAGTGCAAGACCAGGGCTTCAAGGCCAACTCCCCTCCAAAGATCTTGAAAGTTAAATAGCTTGTTTCTCCCCAATGAAAGACTTAACTAAAATAAGCAGTGTGAACAAATCTCCAACTGTGAACTAATTAAAGACAATTCCCTTTCATGGTTTTCCTACTAAATGTCATTTGTGATTTTATTTTGCTTTCTCAAGGTTTGTCTTACTTTACATATTTGCCCTGTGTAAGATTTATGCTAAATGCCAATTGCTGAAAATATTGGACAATTAAAACAAGAATTAAAAGTTAATACTGGTATTTATCTGAAAAATTGTAATTGCAATTTTTAAGCTTTGAAAATATACTTTCAGTTCACTATTCGTTATAGTAGTATTCTGTTTGTAAAATAAAAATGATATAAGAAGCTTTCTTACTAAGCACAGTGAAAAATATAATCATAAGCAATGTCAGGAACACTTTTTTCATTTTATTTATTTTGATTTATACAAAATGTAATTAAAGAATGCCCACCCAATGTTCTGTGGACCCTTGATACTTTTTAAAAATACATTAAAATAAACAGACCTGTTGGTTTTCCCACATAAACTCAGATATAAACCAACAATATAAATACAACTGAAATTAATCAACTCCTTCCATCTCCAGTCCCCAGAGCCTATACCCAGACCTACACAACACCATCACCTCACAGGCAAGAGAGAAAAGGCAGGCCTTGCAATGTGCTGTGAAGGCTGACAAACTGTCTACTATGGACCTGGGGAGAAATGGAGTTCCAGAGGTCCAGGGCCCTAACAGACTGACCTGCAAGCTGCCTCCTTTAATTCATGCATAAGGGGGTTTTTTTCAGCTCAGGTGCCTCCACTGACCCCAACTGTGACAATATTAGAAGGGAAGGGAGGCTCTCTCTTAGATAGGCCCCAGACCATTTTGGCCTTATAAGTCAAAACCAAGATCTTAATATCACTCCAAAAGCCAACGGGAAGCTAGCACAGGTCATAAAGCAGAGGTTTAACATGTTAATGGAAAGAAACACTGCTTAAGAGGTGGGCTGCTGAATTCTGCACCAGCTGCACTTTCTGAATAAATTTAAAAGGCAATCCCAGGTAGAGTGTATTGCAGTAGTCTAATCTCAAAGTGACAAAAAGAAAATGTGGTCTAGATGAAATTGCTAGAAGGTGGGTGGCATAACTGGTTGAAAGACTCTACTCAAAGAGTAGTTCTCAATGGTTCGCTGTCAGACTGGGTGGTTGCATCTAGTGGGGACTCACAGGGGTCAGTCCTGGGTCCGATACTATTCAATATTTTCATTAATGACTTGAATAATGGAGCAGAGAGCATGTTTATAAAATTTTCAGATGACACCAACCTGGTTGCAAGCACTTTGGAAGACAGGATTAGAATTCAAATTGACCTTGACAAATGGGAGAATTGGTCTGAATTCAACAAGATGAAATTCAATAAAGATAAATAAAAGTACTTCCCTTAGAAAGGAAAAATCAAATATAAAAATACAAAATGAGAAATTGGTTAGGTGGTAGCACAGCTGAAAAGGATCTGGGGGTTATAGTGGATCATAAATTGAATACGAGTCATCAGTGTGATGCAGCTGCCCAAAAGACTAATATCATTCTGGGATGTATTAACAGGAGTTTGGTATGTAAGACATGGGAAGCAATTGTCCTCCTCTACTCGGCACTGGTGAGGCCCCAATTGGAGTACTGTGTCCAATTCTGACACCATGCTTTAGGAAAGATGTGGACAGGCTGAAGAGAGTCTAGAGGAGAGCAACAAAAATGATAAAAGGTTTAGAAAACCTGAGCTATGAGGAAAGGTTAGGGCAAAAACTGGGCAATTTTAATCTTTAGAAAAGATGATGGGGTGGGGAAGAGAACCTGATAGCAGCCTTTAAATATACTAAGGGCTGTTATAAAGAGGGCCATGACCCATTGTTCTCCATGTCTATTGAAGGCAGGAGAGGTAGTAATGGTCTTAATCTACAGCAAGGAATTTAGATTAAATATTAGGAAAAACTTTCTAACTATAAGGGTAGTTAAGCTGTGGAATAGGCTTCCATGAGAATTTATGGAATCCCCATCACTGGAGGTTTTTAAAAACAGGTTGGACAAATAGCTATTGGGATGGTCTAGGTTGAGGAGGTTACTTATCTGTAACTGGAGGTTCTTTGACACATGTGGTCCCTATTTGGATTCCAAATGTGGGTGCGCATGTCCACCAGAGCGGGAACAATTGTGTAGCAGTATCTATTGATCCACATAGGCGTCGTCCTCATGTCTGCAGCTGAGGTTATAAGAGGCCATGCGGGTTGACACCACTCCAGTTCTTTCTTACTACTAAGCAGCATAGTCCGCAGCAGAGGGGATGTAGGGCAGGTATTGGAATCCAAATAGGGACCACACATCTCCAAGAATCTCCAGTTACAGGTAAGTAACCTCCTCTTCTTCTTCAAGCGATGGTCCCTTTATTGATCCCAAATATGGGTGAGTAACAAGCAGTGATCAGCATGGAGGTGGGCACGAGGACTCGTGAGAAGTGACAAGGGTGATTGCTTAGTGAGAGGTAAAGATGTGGATGGAGCCCCATGTGGCTACTCAGCCAATGTCCTGCCATGGCACATCTGCGAGGCAGGCTGACATGGCGGTGTGTTGCCTATGTGAAGTGAGCTGTGACTCCAGAAGGTTGAGGTATCTGGGAGAGAGTGTAGCATTTGTAGATGCAACAGGAGATCCATTTGGAGATGTGCTGTGAAGAGAGGGCTTCTCTGTTGCAACATTTGACAATGGCATTAAAGTGAAGTGTGAAAGGCATGGGCATGGTGGAGGTAGAAGGCCAGGGCACAGTGGATGTTGAGAGAGTGCAATGTTCATGGAGTTTGGGATAGAAGACTGGGAGGTGGATGCACTGGTTGAGATGGAATGCAGACATCACCTTAGGGATGAATTTGGGGTGCAGGCATAAGGAGACTTTGTCCTTATGGAAGATGGTGTGTGGGAGGTCAGCTATCATGGCCATCAACTCGCTAACACGTCACACCAATGTGAGGGTGACCAAGAAGATCACCTTCATTGAGAAGTGGAAGAGAGAGCATGTAGTGAAAGGTTTGAAGGGTGGCTTGATCAGGGCAGAGAGAGTGACATTAAGGTCCCAGGAAGGGGTTGGCTTGAGCACTGGTGGAAAGGCGTTGAGCGGACCTTTGAGGAAACCAACAGTGGCCGGATGACTGAAGACAGAAAAACCATCCACCAGAGGGAGGCACTAAGCACTGCCAGGTGGACCCAAATGGATTTCTGGCTGAGGCCTGACAGTTTGAGTTGGAGAAGTAGTTGAAGAGAATAGGGATGGATACGGAGTCCAGCGGGTAAACAACAATAAAATTACTTAATGGTGGCGGTGACCCCAGGTGGTGAACTGTTTCCATTTCACTTGATAGCAGGCCCTGGTAGATGGCCTCCTGCTGTGCGTGAGGACCTCGGGCATCGGGGTGGAGCATACCCTCTGTACTCGTGAACCCCATCCAAATATCAAGTCGTGAGGTGGAGCGGGCTCAAATTGGGCTGCCGGAGTCGTCCCAGCTTCTGCGTGAGGTGATCTGAGTGTGTGCAGAGGCGGGGGGGGGGCATAAGGAAGAGGTGGAGGAGGTCTGTGAACCAATACTGGCCAGGCCAAAAGGGAGGTGTCAGTATGACTGTCGCTTGGTCCCAGAAAATCTTGCTCAGGACTTGTGGGAGCAGGGGAATGGGCAGAAAGACATAGTGTAGGTTGCCAGCCCAGGGAAGAAGGTCATTGCTCCATGAATCTGTCCCAAAGACCCACCTGGGACAATAAAGGGGAAGTTTGAGGTTCTCATTGGTCACAAAGAGGTCCCAGCATGGGGTGCTCCACCTGCAGAAAACAGAGCATAGGGTAGGGTTATGCAGTTCTCACTTGTGGTTCATGTAGAAGGACGTGCTGAGCATGTCTGCAAGGGAGTTGTGAGCACCCAGGAGATAAGCAGCCTGTAGTGTGACACCGTCCTTAAGGCACCAGTTCCAGAGATGGACAGCCACTGCACAGAGGGAGGGAGACTTGGCACCACCTTTCCTGTTGAGATAGACTTCTGCAGCCATGTTGTTGGAAAGCAGATGAATGTGGCGAGATCATATGCGGGGAGGAATGCCCGACAGGCAAGATGGGCAGTGCGCAATTCTAGGATGTTTATATGCATCCTAGGCCTCCAGGGGGCTCCAGAGACCCTGGGCCATCTGACCATTCAGGTGGGTGCCCCAGCTGGTGAAACAGGCATCCATGGTGAGAATGGCATGGGGGAGAGGAGGTGTAAAGGGGGTGCGGACCAAGATCTTGGATGGGTTGGTCCACCATGCGAGGGAGGCTAGGACAACACTGGGAAGCAGGACAGGTTTGTCTAAGTCATCTGTCTGCGGCTTGTAGATAGACAGGAGCCACATCTGAAGGCGGAGCATGTGGAGGTGCACATGGAGCGTCACGGAGTTACAGGTCACCATGTGGCCAAGGAGGGGAAGACATTGGTGGATGGAGGTGTGCAGGATGTGGCACAAGGTGGTAATGATAGAAGTGAGGGCAGCAAAACGGTCTGCCAGCAGGAAAGCTTGGGCCACGATGGAGTCCAGGAGCGTACAAATAAAGATGATCTGGTGGGTAAGGACAAGGACTGACTTTTCCTCGTTGATGCAAATTCCGAGAGTGGTGAGGAGGCCACAAAGGGCCAGGATGGCTGATAAGAGATGCCCATAAGACTGCGTAACAAGGAGCCAATCGTCCAGGTAAAGGGAATACTGAGTGGCCGAGATGACGCAAATGGGCTGCGATGATGGCAAAGACTTCTGTCAAGACTCAGGAGTCTTGCAATACTGAAGGGGGGGGGGATACAGAACAGATAATGGGAGTGTCCAACCATAAAACAGAGAAACTTCTAGTGAGCTGGGTAAAGTTGATGTGGAAATAGGCATCTTTCATGTCGAGAGCCGTGAACCAGGCTCCCTGAGGAAGGGAAGGGATAATCAAGGGGAGCACCACCATCTGGAACATGAATTTCTTTATAAATCTGTTGAGCATCAGGAGGTCCAAGATAGGGTGGAAGGCCCCCTCCCTTCTTCAGAATAAGGAAGCACAGAGAATAGAAGCCGTGGACCCTGTTATGGAAGGTAACTGGCTCTATGGTGCCCTTTCAGAAAAGGGTATCTGCTTTCTATTGGAGTAGATCTTGGTAGAAGGAATCTTCATGGCCACCACGGGGTGAACGAGGGGGGAATGAGATAAATTTGATGGAGTACCCCTGATGGAGAACAGCCAGTACCACATGGTCCATGGTGATCTTGCCCCAATTGTGGGTGAATAGGGCAAGAGGGCCCCCAAAGACGACATGGGGGCCCTGGGAAGGGTTAGGAGAAGGTTCACATGTCTTGACCTGGGAGTCAAAAATGCTGTGCGAGCAGGGTCGATGAAGCGGAGGTGGCAGTGGTAGAGTAGCATGGCCACTAAGAGCACTGGTGACCCTGGGGCGGCTCCTGCGGGTGCAGAAAGTAGGGCAGATAGGGAGTGTGGGATGGGGGCGGAAGGATGACTAAGGCCCTGGTGTAAATACTGAGGAACCTTAGAGTGGCATGAGAATCCTTGAGGGAATGGAGTGATCCATCCATCTTGTCATTGGAGAGCTTGTGGATGTCAAAGGGGAGGTCCTCGAGAGTGGCCTGGACCTCCTTAGGGAATCCAGATGATTGGAGCCAGGAATCCTGAAGCAGCATGATGCCAGTTGCCAAGAAGTGGGAGACAGCATCAGCGACTGCTGCTTAAAGGCTCACCTTGGCCATGAGCTTCTCCTCATCCAGCAGTGCCTGGAACTGTTGCTATTTGTCTGGCGGCAGCAGCAACTCCAAAAACTGGGAGAATATGTGAAACTCGTATTTCACCAACAGTGCTTGGTAGTTGGCAATGCGAAACTGGAGTCCTGCAGAAAAGTAAACCTTCTTGCCCAAAAGGCCCATTTTCTTTGCTGACCTGTCCAGAGGGGTGGACCTGAGGTGTTGTTGGCAAGCAGATTCTCTTACTGCATGGACCACCAGGGAGTTCGTGGGTGGGCAGGAGAGGAGGAAGTCATAGAATATCAGGGTTGGAAGGGACCTCAGGAGGTCACCTAGTCTAACCCCCTGCTCAAAGCAAGACCAATCCCCAGACAGATTTTTGACCCAGAACCCTAAATGGCCCCCTCAAGGATTGAACTCACAACCCTGGGTTTAGCAGGTCAAGGCTCAAACCACTGAGCTGTCCCTCCACCTTTAGCACCAAAGTAGCACATTGTACACTTTGGAGTAGTGGCACAGGAGACAGGTGTGTTCCAGACCATCTGCACTGACTGCAGGATGGCCTCATAGATGGGAAGGGCAGTCCAGGAGGGCCCTTGCTGCTGGAGGATGTCCAGGAGCTGGTGGTGCATATCCTGGACCTCATCCACCAGGAGTCCAAGTCCGCCACCTGCCAAACTACCTTGTGATACTGCCTATGGTCATCAAGAGGGGAGAGGAAAGGGAGAGTGGGATCAGCACCTCATCTGGTGATGAGGAGGCACTGGTGGGGACTGGCAGAACCAGCAGTACTGACTGTACCACCACTTCCTCCCATTCTTTGGAAACCAAAAAGGGTATGAGGTAGACCGGGAATGGCCAATACGATGTCACTGATGATGTACAATGGTCCCAGTACAGGTCCCGGGGGGCCAGTATGGCCAAGCATAAGGGGCTCTGGGGAGTGGTGGACCCGCGGGTACTGGTACAATAGCTTGGCAGTGGGGTCATAGGCTGGAGGATAGAGTGGTCTGCATTGGGGATCTGGGCTGCAAGACTGGGCCAGCAAGAAGGAAGGATCCTGTTTGGAGAAGCCCTCAGACTCGGAGGATGGGTCTGGCAGCAGAGGAGCCAAAACTGCTGGTGGTCCAAGATAGGTGGAAGGAGCGCATCTTTCTAGGAGGAGCAGCAGCAGCAGGGGTTCATCCACTGGAGAAGGCAGGACCAAGGTGCCCGGGAGACCTGAAGGCAGTGTGGAACCTGGGTATGGCAGCATCAGCTCCGCAGTGTGCAGCAGAGGTTCTAGGAAGTTGGGCATACAGAGAACCACCTGCACAGGGTGCTGGTGGTGCAAGCAGAGGACAAAGCGATGTCGGCACCAGAGCAGTGACTGTGGGTGGTGGCGGCACTGGAGGATCATGTGGGTGTTTCTCCTTTTGCTCTGTCTTGGACTTCTTGGGAGCTGGAGCAGCGAGTTGATGCATGACTTCTCACCCGACCTGGCCTGGCTTGGGGAGGCAACACTGCATTTAGGGGCAGTCTCCGATTGGGATCCCCCCTTGTGCCCATGACTGTGCTTCTTATGCCCACAGCAAGGCTTGTCAGGCTGCAGCAGTATCGATGCATCCAGTGCCCAGGAGGAAGACAGAGGAGTGCTCGCCAGCAGGGAGAGACACCGTTCCAGCAGATCTGCTGGTCCTGGATCTGACTGCGCAGGTAAGTGCATAGCCTCTTCCATGAGGAACTTATGGAAACAAAGTTTCCTGGCTTCGTGAATCTGGGAGGGGAACAAATGGCAAATGGAACAGTGGATGATGACTTGGGTTTCGCCGGGGCAGTAGAGGCATTGCTGATGCTCATTGCTCACAGAAAAGGACTGAGGGCACGAAGCACAGTTTTTGAAGCCGACTTGCTGGGGCATAATCCCCAGGCAGGGAGGTCTCCCCAGTGGGGGAAGAAGTCCAAAAGGAAACTTAACTAATTACCATACTAAGGCCTGGTCCACACTAACCCCCCACTTCGGACTAAGGTACGCAAATTCAGCTACGTTATTAACGTAGCTGAATTCAAAGTACCTTAGTCCGAACTTACCGCGGGTCCAGACGCGGCAGGCAGGCTCCCCCGTCGATGCCGCGTACTCCTCTCGCTGAGCTGGAGTACCGGCGTCGACGGCAAGCACTTCCGGGATCGATCGCTTACATCCGGACCAGGAAGTAAGTATAGACGTACCCTAATACACTACATAAACAAGAAAAACACTATCTATAACCAGAAGCAATGTGTTTGGAGTGTAAGAGGCATGTGCCCCTTCCCCAATTTGCCTGGCTTGTACTGAGCATGTTCACAAAGATTAAGCATGCTCAGTAACACTGCAGAAGCCGTCTACCCTCATTCTGCCCCCCTGCTATCGTCAGGCTCGAGTCATCTATGTCTATAACTATGTACGCAATGGCAGAATGGATAAGCAACTCTCTTAGCTAGGTTAAGAACATGGAGGAATAGAGGTTCTGACTCTGGCCATGTGGCAATAAGAGGGAACTGGATCAGTGTCAACCTGCCCAGCCTTGCATAACCTTGGCTTCGGACACGAGGATGACTCATGACACATGTGCAGGTCAACAGACATTGCTACAGAATTGTTCCAGCTCCAGTGCATGCGTGCACACATTTGGAATCCATATAGGGACCATCACTCAAAGAACAGTACTTGGATGTGCCACAGCACAGGGAGCTGGAGGTCCCTTCCAGCCCTGGTAGGGTTAATGAGGGCCTGAGAGGCCAATTAGGTCACCTGGCATAACATCAGAGGAGGGCCAGGATTAAGTGAGGATGAAGACCAGCCGGGGAAGGGCCAGGACAGCACTATAAAACCAGGAAGCTGAGAGTAGAAGGAGGCTGCAGGAGAAGGAGGCTGCAATCACTCTCTGGAAGGAGGGTGGTCATCAGGAGCAAGGAGGAGGCCCAGAGGGAGAGTAAGCACTGGGACCCTTCCCTGGAGTAAGGAGTCTGACTTAAGGCTAGGAGGGATGAAGTAGCCATGGGGAGCAGAGTAAGCTTCAGTGGTAAACCCAGAAGCAGGAAAGAGAAAATAGGGAGGCTCAGTAGGAAGGAGACCAGGGAAACAGCAATAGGGATGGAGACTGAGGACTGGATTGCTGGTTATAACATCCCTGGCCTGGAATCTGGTGTAGGGGGTGGGCCTGGGTCAGCCAAACGCAGTCTGGAGACAGCATTTGGACAGTGGTTCTGTTGGATTTTGCAACCCCAGAAGGAGTGGACTAAATGGTGATCTGGCTAGTGTGCCAAGTTACCAGAAGAAAGGCTATTGCAGAGCGAGTAACAAGCAGCAATAGGACACCCGACACAGCGAAAGCTATATTTCCCAACCTAGATACAAGGAAGCACACTACTTGTGGGTGAACTGCATTACAGATAGCTACTATGTTTTCCCTCCTCCTGTCCTCTGGGACCTCACCCATCCTCCATGAGCTCTTGAAGTTAATTGCTAATGGTTCCAAGATTGCTTCATCTTCTAGTTCCTTAAGTACCCCTACGATGACATTCATCAAACCCTGCCAACTTGAATACATCGAACATACCTAAATATTCTTTAACTTGTCCATTCCTTATTGTGACTTGTGCTCCCCCCACCCCTGTTAATATTAATTGTGCTGAATATCTGGTCACCATTAACATTTTTAGTGAAGACAAACAAAACAGGCATTAAAAACCTCAGCCTTTTTGACACAATCTGTAATTAGCCCCCCCTTCCCCGCTAAGTAGAGGACCTACTTTTTACTTTAACTAAATCAGGAACAAGAGAAAGACAAAGAACCTCACTGCCTCTTATGTTCCTTGCAAGGCATCACACATTTTGTGACTCAGCTTTTGTGATTTTGTTCCTACATGCTTGTGCTCTTCTCCTTAGCATTCTGTCCACATTTCCACATTTTTTGGAGGATTCCTTTTTGATTTTCAGGTCATTCAAGAGCTCCTTTTGGAGCTATACTGGCCTCTTACTATTCTTCCTATCTTCACACTGTAATAGTTGGCAGTTGTGCATTTAATATTGTCTCCTTGAGAAACTTCCAGCTCTCCTGAACTCCTTTATCCCTTAGATTTTTCTTCCCATGGGACCTTACCTACCAGTTCCTTGAATTCATTAAACTCTGATTTTTTGAAGTCCACTATCCTTATTTTGCTACTCACTCCTTCCCTTCCTCAGAATTTGTTAAGACTTACTTACAAAAAAATTTCTCCCCCCCAGTTCACCAGTGTACCCAAGCATAATAAAGCAGTGCCATAGCCCTGCATTTGTTTTGTGATATTTCAAGTTTGAATGTGATCAAAATCAATTCCAAACCAAAATCAGATACCACTCATTCTCGCTGAGGTCTTCTTTGCTAGGTTTTGTCTTCCCAGTCCAAATATGGAAATGAGGAGCCAGATTAACAGCTAGTTTTTTCACACCTCCAATCAACAATAAAGAAGTTAAAATCAAGGCCCTGGGACTTCTACTGCAAGTCTCAGAGTGCTGATTGTCTGGGACAGCAAACTGGAAAATTCTGTGGTAGTTTCATATACATTTTAAAATGGAGATTTTAATGAATAATACTGTCAATACAGTAACCCCTGTCTGACTGACATTAGTCAACCATGAAAGAATACATCTGGATTTAAGCGACTGCACTGAAATACTCAGTTTGTGGTATCTGTAGTAATGGTGACACACAAGCTCAAAAGGCAGCAGTATCCAAATAAATACTACCACTTTACATGGAGGAATAGCTTCTGTTGCTTGGGAAACCCATGGAACCTGCACAATTTCTAAAGCAGCTAAAGCCTTTTGGGGCTGATGAAAGTCCGAGTTCACAATTTATATTGCTTATAACAATGAAACATTTACTACTTAGTGATGCATTCATTTACGGATTAATATAATTTTATCAAACCTTTTAACTTTGTAAATATGAGTTACTAATTTGTTTGTCATCATTGTCATAAGCAATATTTGAGATCCAGATCAAGAATAAAGTCAGAAAGGTAAAATACAGCTTTATGGAAGCTCAAACCCTATTCAAAACAAGAGCTTAGTTACTGCCAGTGCATCAGCTCCAAGGAATAGGCTTATTGGCTGACAACATGACAGTATTTCTTTGTTATGACTGGCTGAAGACATCCAATTGTTATATAATAATTTTCAGTAATTAGTGTACATATTAGAAGTAACTCATCTTTTCATAAGAACAACGTTCTTTTGGATAAACAATAGCTTCCTACAACACTAAATTATGGAGGCCATGTTACTAATTTATGGTGGGTTACAATTATACATGCTGTGGGCCACAAGTACTCTGTGGGCTGTGTAATGAAGGCCAATAGTTTAAAAACTGATTAGAATTATAAATAATCTGCCAGGTGGTTGCACTTCTGTTACTGAAGATAACGTAATCTATGTCTTGTATATCTACAGTCACGCTGAAAGAAAATCTGATGATTAAAAACCCCCATAGATGATACAATCACTAAAAAAATAATTTCCAAAACAATTATTTTCAGTCATACCTTCATTATATATGTAATATGGATAGTGGCATTAATTTTGGTAACTGTGACATGATCTCACCACACCACACAGCATCACAACTCTAACATCCTGTAAGCTAGATTTTCAGGAAGTGAGGTCACCTCGTGATAAGGTGGATCATAGAAAAATCTATCCTGCATCAAGAGAGTGGATTCTGACTTTTTAGACCACTTATTTCATTACATGAACATTACAGGTATTCCTTTTCAAAAGAACTTAATTTAAAACAACAAGGCACAAAAATCCCTTCACTTTTCTTCCTACAGGAACTTTATAAATATTGAAAGTTCAGATATTTCTAATAAAAATATTGCATACATAAATGTTTTGGTTGTTTCAGAGGGTATGAAACCAAGAACAACTGAGCTAACTCTTAAAACCTGAAATGCTGGAGCAGCACCATTTTCTAGTGGGGGACTGGGTGTTAGGGTATCTGGAATCTATTATGCATTCTAACATTGACTCACAGCATGATGTAAGGCAAGTCACAGCCTCTGTGCCTCTGTTGTTCCATTGGTAAAAGGGAGATGATAATACTTAACTATATACACATCTACCCCGATATAACGCTGTCCTCGGGAGCCAAAAAATCTTACCGCATTATAGGTGAAACCGTGTTATATCGAACTTGCTTTGATCTGCTGGAGTGCGCAGCCCCGCCCCCCCGGAGCACTGCTTTACCACGTTATATCTGAATTCATGTTATATCGGGTCACATTATATCGAGGTAGAGGTGTACTACATTGCTTTGAGGTCATTGGACAAAGTTGCAATGTATTGCAAGTGCAAAGTAATACCACTATTGCACTGGGTACATATTAGTACTGTACATCAGGGATGACTATGCTGGAGTTATTATGAGGGATACAACCGGGTTTTAAAACAACGAGCCTCTATTGTTGCCTCTATTGTCTGAATTAAAACATGAAAGTCTGTTAGCCTGAAGCCAGTCCCAAACACTCAAACTTCTGTGGTCCAGCCACTAGAGAGAGACAGAGTCACAGTGCTAGGGTGCATTACACAATTGTTTCAGGGATAGTCCCAACACAAAGCACGTAAGATTGACTGATCCACTCTAGACCCAACTACCCCAGACTATTTACCATTTCAAAAGCAGAGGAATATTGCTGGAGTCCATAACACATACAGTTAATCAAAGCTGAGTTTTTAAGGTACAATAAGAAAATATGTGCTAGGTCACAGATTCCAGACTTCCTATGGGCTGCATAAACTTGATTTATGGAACACATATATATTTGTTCTAGATGTTAAACAATTAAATGAAATACCTCCAGCAATAACACAGAGTTAAAGTTGAAATATAAAGCACTGCAAAAGTGAGGAAATCCCAGAAGTTCTTACACTAATGTGGGGGGGGAGAGATAGCTCAGTGGTTTGAGCACTGGCCTCCTAAACCCAGAGTTGTGAGTTTAATCCTTGAGGGGGCCACTTAGGGATCTGGGGCAAAATCAGTACTTGGTCCTGCTAGTGAAGGCAGGGGGCTGGAATCGACTCAATGACCCTTCCAGTTCTAGGAGATAGGATATCTCCATTAATTTTATTATTTATTCTATATATTTAAGGGGATACATTAATAACAAAATCATAATACAAATATTCAGGGTTATATTTAACAGAGAAAACAGGACAAGAAAATACTACATGCATAGGATATTGCTGAGTTGGCCATTCTTTGAAAATAAAAGTCTTGACCTTGATCTGACCTTTACTTTTCACAAATATCAAGCAGTTAGCAACTGGAGACTAATATACCAGTAATAACATCCTCATTTTTAACCATCAACATTTGGCTTCTTAGTTGCAAATCACTGAGGATTCATTTAAACTGAAAGATGAACAATGTTAAAAGTTTAAATCACCTACAATTATGCTTTGATTTTTAGATCTGATATCAATTAAATGAATTTTTAAGAACAATATTGCTTATTCCAAAATGTTGATACGCTGAATGGCACATGAACTGATGTAGTAAATGTATAATAATGTACACTTTGCTTTTACACTCCAAGTCAATGGGACTCTATGCATGTGAGGATCCACCTGTACAGAATCCCTTTGCAAGACTGGAGCCTAAAATCAATAACGTACATCTGAGTTTGAATAGTTTGCAACTCCTATAAATATAAAGAATATGCTGACTATTCATGCAAAAATTAGCAGTCAAAATAATCTTTTGATTTCACAGGTACAGAACTAAAAAGCCCCAATTCTTTCTTGTGGTAGACTTCTTGATCCAGTAAGTGTTAAAGTAAAGATACTACTTGTCCAGTTTAGAAGAATATTAGTATGCAACAGTGATTTTTCTAACCCTTATTGCACCAAAACAATTGCATTTGTGGAGACTGAAGTGTGAAAAGCTCTTAGAAATGATAAGGAGGGAACTGAATATCAGAACACGTTCTTGCATAAGTGTATCTCAATAAATGGCTGATCTTTGCAACACACCATCAAAATCGTGCAACTACCATTTTTGGAACTATTTGTGCTCTCAGCTGAAGTTGCCAGATAAGACAGAAATTTAGTATTAGACGAGAACAGCATATGAAATATTAAAAAAATAAAACAAAAAAAGAATTGTTATGTAAGTATTCTCCTGTTTTAGGAGTCAAAAACCAAATTCCTACCGCTGTTCATGGGATTATGTGGTGTAGCAAGACCATATTTCACCCTTTGTATTCTAAAATTACTAAAAAGCAGACATACTGCACAAATGAAGATAGAGAAAAATATGAAATAAGCATCATAGCCCTGACCTTGCAATAACAACTCTGCAGGTGGACCTCCTTCAGCTGTGTGGTTCTCCTTGCAGGATCCAGGCCACAACATGATTTTTTTTTTTAAACAATTCAATCAAGCTGGTGTATTAAGATTAAAACACTAAAAAGATTTCTTTATGTGTATGGATATTTTGTTTAAAAGGAAGTTTTCAAACTTAACCAATGTGAATATTAAAAAGTTATAGAATCTAATTGAGGGCCTGATCCTGCTCTCACCGAAGTCAATGGGTGTTTTGTCACATAATTAAGTGGGAATAGGATCAGGCCCATATGCCCCAATCCTAGCTTTCTAGGCTCTTATAACAGTGCTCATCTCTTTAGCATCTGATGGGTGCAATTTTACATAGATAGAAAGTACTGAGCCCTATGGGCACAGCCTTGATCCCTCTGCAGTCAGTGGCAAAACTTGACTTGACCTAAGAAAGAGCAGACTTAGGCCCTAATTTAGATACTGTGCTTTTTTTGCATCCATACTATTTCTTGCAAAGAGATTTACCAGTATGGAGCCCCACTTTCTCAATCAGGGTTCCATTAGGCATAAAGATATGCCCACACAGGTACTTTTGCAGTGTTGGGACCTTAATTAGAAACCAGTTTCGATTAGGATTCCTGATCCAGGTAATTTGTTTTCATTTGCATCTACACTGCAAACATCAGCAGAGATTTTTAGAATCTTTTGCTTTGTTCATTTGAAAAAAAAAATCTTAAAGAAAATGTTTACTGGAATTTTCATATTAAATTTCTTTTTATTTATTATACAGTCATAGCTGGTGAGTCTACATATCACAAAGAACTACAAAAATAGACAACTTTTAACATGTTTACAAACTTTTACCTCAGTAATTTAATTATATTGATTGTTATTGTCTATTCTGTATCACTGGATTTTAATAAGAAACGTAAAACAGAATAACTGCACCGTTCACTAGCATCAGACGACTGCCAAGCTTACTGACATGCAAAACATTTTGTAATTATTTTGCAAATCTCTCACCCTAACACAGTATCATATGCTACAACAGTTTTTGACCAATGTTACTCCATTTTTTAAAAGAAAAGCATGAATATACACTGAAAAATTGTAGTCTAATCCAGATAACTAGAAAGTCAGAGACAAAGAGTGAAAAATGGAGTTTAAAACACTCATTTCATTTCAGTTATCAAAGTTTATTCTTTTTCCAGATACTAAAATCTAGGCAAAATATGTATTCAAATCACACCTGTTTCAGTTTCTCAAAAGTGCAATTTCAGCTAATTTAACAATTCATTCCTCTTAGGGATATGTTTTACTGGGAGATTTAAGCTAGTGAGATCAGCCTGAGTAAATCATGCAGTTAACTGATTTTTGATAATAGAAAACTTTGGCTGGCTGAAAATATTTAAAGACAGTAGAAGTAGACAATGCTGGTGGGTAACTAGATAGCTTTTTCATTCCAAATGCCACATGCACAAGTCTCAACGAACAGATTGATCATGATCTAACTATCAGTATCAAACTGCAGTGCTTAGAAACAAGACAGACAAATCATAAATCTACTTATCTGATCATTTATTTTCCATGATTGGATCTAAACAGAACAAAACGCTGCTTTTTGGTCAGTGAGGCAGGACTGTGGACAAATCACACTGTAGAATTGCCATGCTCTTTCCTTCATGTTTGACAGTTTGATTCCTTCTGAACTAAACGATGATGTGTCAGCCTACATACCCTATTGTGTTGATACAAGTCTCCCTTAAATCCCAGATAAGGGATAATTTGCCTTTCAGTGACTGCTACAACACAGATTGTGTTAACAGCAATACCTCAGAAAGCATGAATGGGAGAACGAAGTACTGGTAAGAGAGAGAGATGTCTCTAAGGCCTTGGCTACACTTACCAGCTAGTTCGACGGCTGGAAATCGAAGTTCTGGGTTCGACTTATCGCGTCTAGTCTGGACGCGATAAGTCGAACCCGGAAGTGCTTGCCGTCGACTGCGGTACTCCAGCTCGGCGAGAGGAGTACCGCGGAGTCGACGGGGGAGCCTGCCTGCCCAGTGTGGACCAAGGTAAGTTCGAACTAAGGTACTTCGACTTCAGCTACGTTATTCACGTAGCTGAAGTTGCGTACCTTAGTTCGAATTAGGGGGGTAGTGTAGACCAAGCCTAAGGCTGTAGCATTATCCTACTCCCTGTCACTTTGATGGACACCTTCCTAAGGCCCGGTCTACACCTCAAACTTAGGTTGACCTAGCTACATCGCTAATCTTTGAGAGATGTAGTTAAGCTGACGTAAGCCCCGGTGTAGAAAATAGCTTGGTCAATGAAAGAATTCTTATGTAGACCGAGCTACTGCATCTCAGAGTGGTGGATTAAGTACAGCGATGGAAAAACGGCTTCTGTCACTGTAGCAAGTGTCTACGCTCAGGCACTACGGCAACACAGCTGCAGCACCTTAACTAACTGTGCAGCCATAACATCTGTAGTGTAGACCTAGCCTAAGGAAGCACAGCCCTAACAACTCTGGAAGACTTTATCAACCAACAACTATATGTTCAGCCTATTGTTCTTAGGGAATGTGTGGAAAGAGCACCTGTTTTACAGAGTTTCTCAAACTCTTCTACTCTGTCTAAAACTTGGAAGCCACTTTGGGGGAGAGGGCATTGATTGTAACTTTCACCAGTCTATGCACCTCTCCTTGATATACTCAGGAACAACGTACAGTAATACTTTTAGACATGGCATAATTCTTGGAAGTCTCTCAGGATCCCATTTCTAGGCTGGTAAGATGAATTTAGCAGATGAGAATCTTCTCTCTTGCTGCAGAAGGCTAGAGGTTTGTGATGTGATTCACGCTGTGCAGGGTTTTGGCCACCCCTAGCAGCCAAAAAAAAAAAAAGAAAAGATCGTGATCTGCGGCGGCAATTCGGTGGGAGGTCCTTCGCTCCGAGCAGGAGTAAGGGACCGTCCGCCGAATTGCCGCCAAACAGCTGGACGTGCCGCCCCTCTCCAAAGTGGCCGCCCCAAGCACCTGCTTGGTAAGCTGGTGCCTGGAGCCGGCCCTGACTCTGTGACAGACCCTCCACTCCCTCTCTCTGGCAGAGCAAGACTTCTGTGCTTTCTGCAGTGGCTGGCAGAGTGCTACTGCAAGCAGCACAGGGAATGAAGTAATCCTTGTCCAGTGAAGCTTTTTCATGCTCAAAAGGAATCCAAGATGGCATCTGGGCAGCCAGAGGTAATCAGTTCTTTTCTTGAACTCTTTTGATGCAGTAGTCAGACTGTGGAACTTGAAGACCTCTGCAGGCCATGAAAATTTTAGTTTGACTGGTAATCAATCTTGACTGTTTAGCCAAAGAGAAAGAACTCAGGATCTGTACTGTAGCAGATTCAGACATATAATTGGATGTTGTGTGGAACAAATCCAGGATCTACAAATCTGCATTTATTAATTCAAACGGTAATATCAGGACTTCATTTTCTTTCAATTATGTGCCTCTGGTCAGTTAAAATTTATCATCCATATGACGCCTGGATAAGATAATAGCAACAATACAGGGTTGTCATTCAGCTGTAGACTTCTGTTTTCAGACCTCAAGATCATCTACACAGTGTATTGTGCTGTAATTTATTTAATTAGACATCCCTTTGGGAAAAAATCTTTTATCATTTACCTTAGTATCATTTACCTTATTTAATCAAAGCTACATTTATTTAATGGGCATTAAAATCCAATGAATAAAGGTGTAAGGATTTCATTCAGTGTCTCCAGTTTCATGAAGCCTACATTCCTTATTACTTTCTTTTCAAGCAGAGAGATTGAATAAAACCTTTGTAAGAATTTTGAAGCATAGAGGCCTACCTCAATTGATTTTTGGTGGCTTCAATGTCACAGAAGCCCAATGGAATTGTTACTGAACTTGGCCCTAGAACAAGTATACGAAATAAATAAAATGCAAATGTGAGGGGGAAAATATTAGCCAAAAGTGATTATTGTCTGAAATAATCTAGTAATAAAATTACATTGAAAAAATGAGATAGTTATGTTTCAATTTCATATGCATTAAATAAAATCATCTTATGCATTCACTTAAGCAGTACCCGTTATTTAAGAACATTATCACTGAAGATTTCCAGTTGTTGGACTAACCTATTGGCTTAAAAGTGACACAACTAAAACTGCTCTGCCACATTATACTGGGTTCAGTTCTGGGCATGGGCTTTTTGCTCTTCAGACTTGCAGGAAGTAGGAGTCTAGGGTAAGAGTGACATATTCCATTTCAGAAGAAGACTGAATAACATTTTTAATTATGACGTGTAGGCTAGAGGGTATAGAGGTAGGATCTTCTACCCAGAGCAGATCTGCAAATTATGTCAATGGGAATAGAATATGATTTATAAAGTAATATCACTTTTAGTTAGTAAAGTTATTGTTGCATTCAGCATCATTTGCCATGTAGTAATACCATTTGCCCAAAGTAGCATAGAATTGTGCATCTAAATTACTTGAAAATAGGGAGCTTTAAATGGCATCGTTATGTTCCAGAGTTAACAATATTTAAATAGATGGAACCTATTCACATTTCTAAGATTATTCTCTAGATCGGTGCAAGTCAGTGAAGCATGCATGAATCCATTTCTGATGGACATTTGATGCCATACTGAGGTAGGACAAACTTTCTATAATCCTTAAATGTATGTGGTCCAGCCCCTGTTCAAGAAATCACAACTCAACAAGAAAGTTCTCACGAACTACTTCATCTCCTATCTCTGTGTTGGGAAAGATTACTGAGAAGGTGATGGTGGGCCAACACTAGCAACGCCCAGTTGTCTTCCCAGTATCCTTGTTCTTTGCTAATCAGGCTCCTGGGTATATCATTGAAACAGCTGATTGTGCTAATGGATATCTCCTAACTATAGGTGGCAGTCTGCTGTCAATACTAAATACTGTTAGATGAGTTAGAGTTGGATAACATCGCCAAGAAATAGAAGAAAGTTGTGATGGGTAGCTTCTCTTTTTTTCTGAGATTTGATCTAGTTTCCCCTTTTTCAACATATATACAATTAAGGAGAGATGAAATAATGTAGGCTACAGTGGCCTCTAATAAGCTCTGTCTCCAATATTCATTCACATACACTTCCCTTTATATACCAATGTCTCAGTAAAGTATGGACCTAAATGAAGAGAAGACACTCAAACTGAACCTGAGCCAAGTCAAAGGTGATGCTGGCAGACAGAGATAAATATTTTGAGAAACTGGAACAGTAATCTAACTCTTGTTTGTCAGAGGGCATCTGACTTCTACTGGAAGGATGGTATGCAGAGTTGTGGTTCTACTGGAATAGACTCTATTTCTGAAGTCTGTATAACATTAGGCCCAGATGTCTTTTTTTTCTACGGGACTGATCCGTTTCCTATTCAATGTTGACCTAGCCACCAAGATCCATGCCTGTGTCACTTCAAGACTAAACTATTCCAACTCTCAATTCCTGAGAAGAACCAGAAAGCCAGATCCTCATCTGCAGCCAAGCAACACTCACTGCAGCTTGGGTGTGTATGCAAATGTATCTTTGCACTCTCCTCAATCCTGCAGCCATTCTGAATTGGGATGATCCCTGGGTATAGTTTAGAGTAGCCTACAACATCTGCCAATGTCCCCAAGGGCCATTACACCAGTACGACCACCTCCTTATTTACCTGGTCACATCACCACCATCAGAAAGTACAAGAAGTAGTGGTGTAGGAACCACTATGGCAGCTCTTTGCCACCCAAGAATTCCTCTACACTGAAGAGATCCTTTGGGGGCTGGATCCACCAAGTTTAGTGTTGCCTTGCAGTGGTCAAATGGCACAAAGTGGCCAGAGCATGGCCTAGGATCAGAGACAGAAACTGTAAATGGTTCAGAATAAAGTGGCCTCAATTCCATATAGGACAGATCAATGGAAACACATCACACAGGTGCTCCATTCTGACAATTCAATTTATTCCAGACTGGGTTCTTATTTTTACAGCCCTAAATGGGCTACGATTCATTTATCTCAGAAACTGCCCCTTTCCTTACCTCATTACAACAGCTAAAAGGTGGTGATGTTGATTTCAAACTACAGGTTGAAAGTTTTGGGGGCCAGGAGAAGGTTCTTCAAAGTCTCTTGACTATGGAATCTGTTCTGGCTAGACAGAGATCCGTTTCTACCCACCTCTCATCACTTAAGAAGTCGCATCTTTTTATGTAGTCCTTACCATAACAGAGTCCTGACAATGCCCCTATCAATGGCTACCATCTGTATTTGATCCCTTTTTAAGAAAACAATTTAAGAAAATGATGGGATGAGAGAAAAGTTTGGCTCCCTTTATGAGAAACTGATAAATCATCAATTTATGTAATAGGTGCCCAGATACTAAGGTGAAGGCCTCTCTAGAAATGCATTTAATAAATAATAATACAGTATGCAATTTATAAATATTGTTGATTTATTATGTTTTCAATCTTTAAAGACAAGTATGAAAAAGCTAAAATATTGCTTAGGTTGACAGCTACCAATGTGTGATTTTTTTTCTTCTTTTGTTTGACATCACTTGCCTATGACAACAGCTAGCTATCAAACTGAAGACCCTTATTCAGGAGGTTAATGTGAGGTAGGAACTCCATTCAGTGTTATTTTGGCTTAAGGGCATAATGTCACAATTTGGTGCATCCTCTAATGACTTTTTTTTTCTAAAGGCAGCTTACAGCTTAGACCTAGTTCAGCAAATTTCCTTGCAAGGTTCTTGGGAGACTGGAGTGGAAAAAGGTACAATTGATTGGGTGGCCAAACTTTTGTTCATGCCTGCTTACTGATTTTTGTTCATTTCACAAATAAACAAGGCATGAATACATCAACCCACAAACCATAAACAATAAAGAACTTCATCCTGTAAGTTTGCTACGGCCAGCAGTTTGTGGCTGAATCTGCTATTTGTCATAAGATAAATGATAAAGTGATTGCCATTTGTCACTGAATACACAAGAGGAGTGTTCAGCTGTGAACCACATAAATGCAGACAACAGTAAATACTGCTGTTCTTTCTTATTACTAACTTCTACAAAGCCCTTTACAACTATAGGAAAAAATGTTCTTTAACAATGTACTAATTTAAATTGTTTTTAATTTCCTGAGAACAACCATGTAATATTAAGCATCAAAATCTAAAATTTACTAGAATGCAATCTGTACAGAAACAAAACATAACTTTTATACAGAAAGGTGTGTTATAAAGTTGGGTGTAGAATTTAAT